>NW_007248839.1:71922-88285 GCF_000164805.1 Carlito syrichta
ATGCCACTGCCCTCTAGTCTGGGTGACAGAGTGAGACTCCAACTCAAAAAAAAAAAAAAATTATAGGCCTGGTGCAGTGGCTTATGCCTGTAATCTCAGCACTTTGGGAGGCCAAGGTGGGAGGATTATATGAGCCTAAGAATTCAAGATCAGCCTAAGCAACATAGTGAGACCTCATGTCAAAAAAAGAGAAAAAAGCAATTACAGTTAACTGAATTTAACAATAATTACTTAATATAGTGGAAATATTTCCCTCTCCCTCTTTGCAGAGTAAGTACAGGAGAAAGAATATCTTGATGGACATTATTTACATTTGGAGTTGGTGTCTCACTCGGTCGCCCAGGCTGGAGTTCAGTGCATGGTCACAGCCACCGCAGCCTCCACCTGCTGGGCTCAGGCATCTTTCCGCCTCAGCCTTCCAAGCAGCTGGAACTACACGCATGCGCCACCACACCCGGCTTATTTTTTTTTTTTTAATTTACTGTAGTGACGAGGTCTCACCAAGTTGCCCAGGCTGGTCTCCAACCCCTGAGCTCAGGCAATTCTCTTGCCTTGGCCTCCCAAAGTGCCGGGATTACAGGCTTGAGCCATTGCGCCTGGCCCAAAGTTGCTATTTAAACAGCTTCCCCCTCCCCCACCCGTTTTTCTTTCTGTCTTTGTTTCCTTTTTTTGGTCTTCTGCATCTTTACTCCAAGAAGCAGCAACCTCTAGGGAATTTTTTTTTTTAATGTTGGGAGGGCATTTCTTCAAAGTATTCATTTGTTGTTCTCCAGAACACTGGGGCAAAACAGTTCCTATAAGCCATCTGGACTTGAAAGCATTTTGCTTCATCACAAAGCTTACTCTTTTTAGATCCTGACATAAGTCTGTATTGTCCGCTGTTTTTTTTTTTTTTAAACAGTGTCTAGTTTCTCCCAGGAGAGTTCTGTCTGAAGTTACGTCAGTGTTGTTGCTGTCCTGTTAGTTATTGAGAGAGAGAAAAGGGGTATTTAGTGAAGGTGTGTTTATTATACATGCTGAAAAACTCATTCCTGGGCTCTTACTCCTCCAACACCTTAAAAAAAATATGTGTGTGTTAGAAAGAGACAGACAAAGAGAGGAAGGGAGAGGAAGACGTTTGCTGTCTACCAACATACCTGGGAATCTGGCAAACTTTCCTGTGCTGTGGGGGCTAGCCAGAATTTCCAGGGATAACATGTTTTGTAGTTTAAAAAGCTGCCTCCCTCCTGCCATGATTTTGCTATTGCTCTAACCTCATGATTATTCTGATATTTGGCAGGTGTAGTAGAAGATGACCAACTTTATAAAGTCATGTCACTGGCAAGAGGTTAATGAATGCTCTTAAGTCTATGGACATTCAGTTATGAATGTCCATAGACTTAAGAGCATTCATTTAGTTTTTTCCTTCTTCAAAATGTCTCTGGCTAGAGTAAAACCTCCAGAATCCTATTTACTTTGCATAGAAATACTGATATATGCAGGTTATAAAAGGAAACCACCTAGTCCTACTGGAAAGTCTTTGTGGTAAATACCTTTAAAATATAAGGAAGAATGAAGTCTATACAATGAGTCTGTTCTTTCTACGCTTAAGGCTTTTTGGAATGTATCCTAGACCTGAAATACGTCACTCTTGTATTTTAGCTTTTGACTTCAACAGATTTAATGTACTATCATGGTGTATGACATTAATTGTTTATGATTAAATGGCATTATCCTTCAACATTGATTTTCCTCAGGACTTTCAATATCCCATTTTAGAGTTTAATTTTGATTAACTACATTTAGAAAAACACCCACAATCATTTTTGTTCAAACGTTAATATTAATACTTGGTATACAAAGCTTTTCTAAGCCAAATTGCAAAGGAATTAGGGTTTATATTTAGCTCTTTCATTACCGTTGAGGAGTCGTAGGTGTGTGTTTTACATTTTCCCCATTTCCTTTATCCATGCTTACTATAAAAGAAAAAACAAAAAACTTGAGGCTATTAAAGGATAAGGCTGTAGAACAAATAGAAAATTTCCCCGATAAATAGCCATTCAACAACAATAGCAACAATACATTATCACATAGTGGTTTTAATGTATTTTTTATTCTTTTTTTTTGAGTTGGAGTCTCACTCTGTCACCCAGACTGGAGTGCAGTGGCCACTCCCGGCCACCACAGCCTCGACCTGCTGGGCTCTGGCAATCCTTCTGCCTCAGCCTTCCAAGTAGCCGGAATTACAGGCATGCACTACCGCGCAAGGCTGATTTTTTGATTTATTGTAGAGATGAGGTCTTGCTGCCCAGGCGGGTCTCGAACCTGCGGGCTCAGGCAATCCACTCACCTCAGCCTCCCAAAGTGGGGGATTACAGACTGAGCCACCAAGCCCGGCTTTTTTTTTATTCTTAATAAGAAGGGAAGCCACCCAGACTGCATTCTCTCCCTCTAGCTCCTCTGGAGGAGGAGGCATGTCATCAATGGCAAATGGCAGTTGCAGGGAAGCAATTTCAAAGGCTAGGTTCACGCTCAGGAGAGAGTGCTGTGCCTCCTCCTCGTGCTTTCCGGTGCCTTACATGTGTAGAGAAACCTCTCCAGGAATGAACTGTAGAAGTGATCCCTGAAAATGCAGACTTTTTTTTTTTTTTTAAAGAGATGAGGTGCTCGAACCTGTGGGCTCAGGCAATCCTCTCACCTCAGCCTCCCAAATTGCTGAGATTATAGGCATCAGTCATCGCACCTGGTCTTAGACTGTATTATTATTATTATTTATTTTTATTTTTTAAGTGACAAGGTCTTCCTATGTTGCCCATACATCCAGCACACTACAGCTTCAAACTCTGGCCTCATGCAATCTTCTTGCCTTATCCTCTAGAGTAGCTGGGACTATAGGTGCTCACTTGGCCATCTAGTGTTTTGACACTTCCGTCCAGATTCTTTCCTTTGCCTGCCTGTTTATTCTTCCAGTTTATAGCAGTATCATCCCACATATAATATTTTGTGTCAAAAGCCTGGGATTTTGATAATGCTGCTAGCTAGCCTCCAGGTGGGTTGTTATGCTGAGTGTGAGCCACCACTCCTGGCTGTGTGATTTTTTTAAAAGTTTCATTTCATATTCAAGTTTGAAGTGTTAGTCCTCACTTCAGAAAGTCTTCAAGAATCATCTCATATGCAAACCTGCAACTGAGTTGTAAACTCTGCTTGTGCTGTTATCCCATGCTGGTTTTACTCAGTAATAGAAAATCAGTCATCACTTATCAGCTGTAATCTCAAGTTAGATGACTGTTGAATTGTGCAATATCTTTGTGAGTTCATCTTTTGTGTAAAATGTGGCTACTGTTTTTTGTTTTCTGCTAAATTTCAGGCAATGGAGCATAGGGACCAGGACTGTCTTTTAACCTACCACATTTCTAGCACCTTAGATTATTTAAAACATTAGGAACTCCAGTTGTGTGTTGAAAAGATGGATGAATGAATGGAATCTAATTTGCCCATTTAATACTTTCTTTGTGAATCAGAGGAGAGAGTCTCAATTTATTCTTTGGTTTATGATTTACCTTTATGTCAACTCGAATTTTAATACTGAGTAGTAATTCCCTGGGCATGCCTTGATCTTTATGCCTCAGTGCCTTTGCTTGTGCTGATGCCTCTGCCTAGATTATCTACCCCACTTCTTTAGGTAAATTGTTCCTTTTAGAACTAGCTGAAATGACTGTTATTATTATTATTATTTTTTGAGTTGGAGTCTCACTCTGTCGCCCAGACTGGAGTGCAGTGGTACTCTCGGCCACTGCAGCCTCAACCTGCTGGGCTCCGACGATCCTTCCGCCTCAGCCTTCCAAGTAGCTGGAACTACAGGTGCGCGCTACCACACCCCGGCTAATTTTTTGATTTATTGTAGAGATGAGGTCTCACCAAGTTGCCCAGGCGGGTCTTGAACCCGTGGGCTTAGGCAATTCACTCACCTCAGCCACCCAACGGAGCGGGATTACAGGCTGAGCCACCGAGCCCAGCGGCTGTTACTTTGAAAGCAGATTTAGTCACTTCTTCCTCTTTGCTTCCCATTATAGCTTGTTATATTGGTAATGTTAACTGGATCTCTGATAGCTGTCATAAAGTAAATGCTTCTATAGGATGGGAGGGTAAAGAGTTTTAGTTTTATATTTAACATGTTATTTTATCTAAGAATAAATCTATGAATGACATTACTTAGTTTGCCTAACTGACTATTCTGTACTTCTGACATCTGGAGAACAGTGTTTGTTTAACTGTGCCAACAGTTTGATCTTTGACTGGAAAGTGGTAGGATGGGACACGTTCCTGTTTTTATATTATATCAATTAATGTGTTAAGTTGAAATTACAGGACTAGAAAACAGATATATTTCTTGGAAGTAAATCAAGAAGACTTTAAAAAGCGGGTCAGCCATGCTTGTACTTTACAAAGCTGGTAATGAGTTCAGCAGAACTCACGTGTGCTTCTGGCCCACCTGGGATCTCTGAGCATAGAAGAGAACTTTTTTAGTGTAATGCATGCCTCTACAGCCTAATTATTTTGTTTATGGTATGAAAGGGTTAGATACAGAAAAAAGAAACGGTGTTTATTGCTTCCCTTATACTCGCCCTCTAACCCCTGTTAGACAGAGTGAGACTCCAGCTCAAAAAAAAAAAAAAAAAAAAGAAAATGCACTGAACTTGAATGTGTAGTTTTGTGTTTTATATATCCACTTACCTTTCTGGGGAAAGGATCTGTCTTCATAATATTCTCAAAGGAGTTCACAATAGATTTTTTTTTTTTTTGAATCGGAGTCTTACTCGGTAGCCCAGACTGGAGTGCAGTGGCCAGGCAGCCACCACAGCCTCGACCTGCTGGGCTCTGGCGATCCTTCCCCCTCAGCCTTCCAAGTAACTGGAATTACAGGCATGTGCTACCACGCCTGGCTGATTTTTTTGATTTATTGTAGAGATGAGGTCTTGCCAAGTTGCCTAGGCGGGTCTCGAACCCGTGGGCTCAGGCAATCCACTCACCTCAGCCTCCCAAAGGCGTGGAATTACAGGCTGAGCCACTGAGCCCGGCTCACAATAGATATTTTGCTTGGGTAATAATTTGAACATTTCAATCACTTATTACTTTTTTTTGATTACCCTTTGAAGGCTATTGTGTTTATCCTATTAGTCTTTCAGTGCCCAGTGTGATCTGTTAGGATGCCTTATCAGAACTGAGAATACTTTTTTTTGTCGTGTATTAGTGGTTAGCATTTATCTGAGGTTGACAGCTATATGCTTCCAAACCAAGATTAATACACATTTAAGATTGGAATTTTCAAGAGCAGAGATAGTTTTTTATAAAATTTGTTTTTTGAGTCAAAGTCTCATTCTGTTGCCCCCGCTGGCATGCAGTGGCATGATTGTGGCTCACCACAGCTTCAACCTCCTGAGCTCAGGCAGTCCTTCTGCCTCACCTCCCAAGTAGCTGGGACTACAGGCACGTGTCACCATGCCCAGATAATGTTTTGTATTTTTGTAGAGACAGGATCTCACTATGTTGCCCAGGCTGTTCTTGAATTCCTGGGCACAAGCAGGCCTCTTGCCTCAGCCTCCCAAAGTGTTGGGATTATAGATGTGAACCACCATGCCTTTAAAATTATTCTTAAAAAATCAACACTTGGGCCAGGCTCGGTGGCTCAGCCTGTAATCCCACACTTTGGGAGCCCGAGACAAGTGGATTGCCTGAGCCCATGTATTCGAGACCCACCTGGGCAACTTGGCGAGACCTCATCTCTGCAATAAATCAAAAAAATTAGCTGGGCATGGTAGTGCGTGCCTGTAGTTCACACCTGTAATCCCAGCACTTTGGGAGACTGAGGCAAGAGGATTGCCTGAGCCCACAGATTCAAGACCTGCTTGGACAACATGGCAAGACCTAGTCTCTACAATAAAAATTTAAAAATTAGCTGGGTCAGGTTGTACACTCCGGTAGTTCTAACTACTTGGAAGGCTGAGGCAAAAGGATCGCCTGAGCCCAGCAGGACAAAGCTGCGGTGTGTGTGTCACTGCCTGGGAGACAGAGAGAGATTCAACTCAAAAAAAAAAAAAACCAACACTTACAACCTTACAAGTGAGAAAAATCCTTCTTGATTTATTTAAATTAAATTAAAGTACTTTTTTTTTGAGTGAGCCACCACGCCCAGCATAATTTAATTTTTAAAATATGAAACACTTCACAGATATACATGTCAACTTTGCATAGGGTCCATGCTAATCTTCTCTGTATCGTTCCAATTTTAGTAAATGTGTTGCTGAAGTGAGCACTTGGATTTCTTTTAGAATTTGAAGATGCACTGGAATTGAATGTATAGTTTTGTGTTTTATATATTTCCTTTTTTGGGGGAAGAATCTGTTCTTATATTATTCTCAAAGTAGTTCAGGATTCCAAAAGATTAAAGATTTACTACTTGGAACAAGAAAGGAGAAAATGTACACACCTTTGTTAGAAACCACACTTCATATTGTAGTCTTTAAGTATATCTGTTTTAATTTGCTTGAAGGAAAGGGCTGAGAGTAATTTGCTCTGGAATATTTTCTTTTTTTTTTTTTTGAGTTGGAGTCTCACTCTGTCACCCAGACTGGAGTGCAGTGGCTGTTCCCGGCCACCGCAGCCTCGACCTGCTGGGCTCTGGTGATCCTTCCGCCTCAGCCTCCAAGTAGCTGGAACTACAGGCGCGCACTACCCCACCCGGCTACTTTTTGATTTATTGTAGAGATGAGGTCTCACCAAGTTGCCCAGGTGGGTCTCGAACCCACGGGCTCAGGCAATCCACTCACCTCAGCTTCCCAAAGTGTGGGATTACCGGCTGAACCACCAAGCCCAGCTTGGAATATTTGCATAATTACCAGTTCTCTCCTGTGAAGAGAAGCTGCAGAAACAAGAGATTTCCGTTTGGAGATAAACAACATTGCCAGTCCAAGACCTCACATCACTTTTTAAAAATCCCCCTTCCTTTTGCCATTTACTTAAAGTGATATAGATATAAAGCCTCAGTCATTATCATACAATGTGAAAAGTTTAAAGGCTCAAATCATCTAGGAGACCTAGTAACATACTTGGAGAGTAAGCATGTAGCAGTGACTGCTAAACAGTTATAGATTATTTATGCTCTTCTGTAGCCAAACAGGGTAGCTAAGAAACAAGCAGACATGAAGCTGTGTGTTCATTATCAGTGAGAAGGGAATTCTGAATAAGCAAAATAGTGCTAAAGTTTTTTGTTAGCAGTTTAATAGTAAACATATGCTGCATGTTCTTTATTTTATTTCTTTTCTTTTTTTTTTTTTGTAGATACAGGGTCTCACTCTTGGAGTGCAGTGTTGTGATCATAGTTCACCACAGCCTCAAACTCCTGGGCTCAAGTGATTCTCCTGCTTCAGCCTCCTGAGTGGCTGGGACTATAGGCATGCGCCACTATATCCAACCTATTTGTTTGTTTGTTTGCTTAGAGTTGGAGTCTCACTCTGTCACCCAGGCTATAGTGCAGTGGCATGCTCATGGCCACCGCAGCCTTGACTTGCTGGGCTCAGACAATCCTTCCGCCTGTCTTCCAAGTAGCTGGAACTATAGACACACACCACCATGACCGGCTTATTCTTTGGTTTATCGTAGAGACAAGGTCTCACCAAGTTGCCCAGGCTGATCTTGAACCCCTGGGCTCAGGCAACTTTCTCACTTCCACCTCCCAAAGCTTTGGGATTATGGGCGTGAGCCACCAGGCAGCTGTAATATTTAAAACCGCAACACCCACTCTGAATCTCCCCTCCCTTCTTTTCTTCAGAGCACTTATCCTCATCTGGCATGCAATATATTTTAGTAATTTATCTTATTTATTATTTGCCTGCCCTACCTAGACTGCAGGTTTTACAAAGTCAGGGATTTTTGTCACTGCTGTATTCCCAGTGCAGAGGGTGATGATAGCATACACTAGGCTCTCAAATATTTGTTAAACAAATGAATGACTAAATAAACAAATAAAATTTTCAGACTAAAAAAAAAAAAAGGAAATTCATATAGAAAAATGGGCTGGGCATGGGGGTTCATGGCTGTAATCTCAACACTTTGGGAGGATCACTGAAGGTCCAAGTTTCAGGCCAGCCTGGGCAACATAACGACATCCCATCTCTACAAAAAATAAAATAAATCAGTTGCCAGGCATGGTAGCTTATGCCAATAATCCCAGCACTTTTGAGTATGCCTCTGCACTCCAGCCTGGGCAACAGAGTGAGAATTCTACTCAAAAAATAAAAATAAAAAGAAGCCAGGCTTGGTGGCTCAGCCTGTAATCCTGCGCCTTTGGGAGGCTGAGGTGAGTGAATTGCCTGAGCCCGCAGGTTCGAGACCCACCTGGGCAACTTGGCGAGACCTCATCTCTACAATAAATCAAAAAATCAGCCGGGCGTGGTAGCGCGCGCCTGTAGTTCCAGCTACTTGGAAGGCTGAGGCGTGAAGGATCGCCGGAGCCCAGCAGGTCGAGGCTGTGGTGGCCAGGAGCGGCCACTGCACTCCATTCTGGGCGACAGAGCGAGACTCCAACTCAAAAAAAAAAAAAAAAAAGAGAAATAAGAATGAATGAACGAACGAACGAATGAATGAGTAAATAAATAAATTTTATAGCCAAGAAAGGTCTCACTAAGAATAAAGACGTGATAGGGAAGCAAGCCATTTGGATTACTGAAGGAAGAGAATTCCAGGTTGCAGGAAACAAGTGCTGGGACTTGGAGTGTTGAAGGAACTGCAGGAAGCCTTGAATCAGAGAATAGGAAGGAGGAGGAAGAGAAGTAGGTGACGATGTCAAAGAAGTAAGAGAAAGTGGGGAGCAAATTGTGTAGCCCCTAGGAAGCTATGATAAGGTATGTAAACCATCTTAGGATGTAGTGCAGAGGAGTGCATTAATCTGACTTACTTCTTTTCTTTTTTTTTGAGTTGGAGTCTCACTCTGTAACTGAGGCTGGAGTGCGCAGTGGCATGCTCATGGTCACCCCAGCATCGACCTGCAGGACTCAGGCGATCCTTCCGTCTCAGCCCTCCAAGTAGCCGGAACTACAGGCGCGCACTACCACGCCTGGTTTATATTTTTTGATATATTGTAGAGATGAGGTCTCACCAAGTTCCCCAGGCATTCTTGAACCCATGGACTTGGGCAATCCCCTCACCTCGGCCTCCCAAAGTGCTGGGATTACAGGCTTGAGCCGCCACACCCAGCCTGATCTGACTTATTTCTTAAAGAGTCCTCTTAGCTCCTGTATTGAGAATGCCTTGTAGAGGGGCAAGGGTGGAAGTAAGGAGACCAGTTAGGAGGCTACTGCTACTGTAATAATCCAAAGAGTATATAATGGAGGAGACCAGGGTAGTGATGAAGATGATGGTAAGTGGTTGGATCTGAAGGTAGATTTGCTGATGGATTGGATATTAGATGTTAGAGAAACAGAGAGTCAAGGCTGACTCTAGAGTTTGGGGGCCTGAACACTTGACCACAGTAATTTAACGAATTAGAAAAAGAGCAGGTTTTCATATACCAAATTTAAGATGGTTTTTAGACATCCAAATGAAGTTGTCCAGCAAGCAGTTGGACCTGTAACTCTGGAATTCAGTTCTGGACTAGAGAGAAATTTGCAAGTTCTCAGTATATAGTTAGTGTTTAAAGCCACGAAACTGGGTGAGATTAAACGTAAACAGGGAAGAGAAAATGTGTCCAAGAACAAGCATGCCAATGTTCAGAAGTTGGGGAGAAGAAGTACCCTCAAAGAAGACCAAGGAAGAGCAGCCAGTAAAGTAGAAGGAAAATGAGGAAAAGTCCTGGAAGCCAAATGAAAAGAAAAATGTTTTTTTGTTTGTTTGTTTTTTGAGTGGAAGTCTCATTCTGTCGCTCAGACTGGAGTGCAGTGGCCACTCCTGGCCACCGCAGCCTCGACCTGCTGGGCTCCGGCGATCCTTCCGCCTCAGCCTTCCAAGTAGCTGGAAGTACAGGTGCGCGCTACCACACCCGGCTAATTTTTTGATTTATTGTAGAGATGAGGTCTCACCAAGTTGCCTGGGCGGGTCTCAAACCCATGGGCTCAGGCAATCCACTCACCTCAGCCTCCCAAAGTGCTGGGATTACAGGCTGAGCCACCAAGCCTGGCAGAAAAATGTTTTAAGGAGGAACGATAATTGCACTTAATGATAACACCCTTAAGAACAGTTTTAGTAAGTTCGATTTGATTGGTAGAGGTATTCCTATCATAAGCCCTTTTCTTAGGATTTAAGCTCTATGGGTCAGTGACTCTACAAAACTGTCTGTTAATCAGGTAATTATTTAACAAGTATGTGTTGATTATTTCATCATTTTTTTCTCTGTTGTGCATGTTATAGATTAAAAAATTGTGTTTTGAACTCAACATGAATATACAAGTATACTAGTTGAAGGATTTATATATTTGTAATGTATGTATGTCCTTTGGAATGCCCATTGTAAGAAGTGAAAACAATAAACAAATTATTTTATTACTTTTAAAATTATTTTTCTCCTCTCCCTCCCTCCCAAGGTCTTGCTATGTTACCTAGGCTAATCTCCAACTCCTGGGCTCCAGCAATCCTCCCACCTCAGTCTCCCAGAGTGCTGGGATACAGGCGTGAGCCACTACACCTAGCCTTTTTTTTTTTTTTTTTAATATGTTTGGAGGTTTTCAAACTTAATGTTTATAGAAAAAATAAAATTCAACCCAAGTTCATAATTCTGAGACCTCTTTAAGTAGTTATATTGTGATACCAGGAAACACAAGAGTTGACAATATAAAAAAAGGTTTCATTTCTCTGATGAAAATATCTATTGTTCTTCTTTATTAGAAATTCATTGAATTTGAAGATTCTCAAGAACAGGAAAAAAAGGACTTACAGACCCGAGTGGAATCTTTAGAATCTCAAACAAGACAACTTGAACTCAAAGCAAAAAACTATGCTGACCAGAGTAAGTAAAAATACTTCTCATAAGTACATATGAAAGAGTGGGCTCTAATAGTGCAATGACTCATCCTGACATTTGACTAGGATTCCAAATATATGCTTGGAATTGTCACCACAGACTCAGATGTGCGTCCTGGGAGCTGGGGATCTCTTTTGTTCACATTTTCACATGGCACCCATGTGTGCAGAAATGACCAAACCAGAGATACCTGCAGGCCTCATTGTTCAGTCTTGCTCTCAACCTTTGTTTGTAATTCGACATTGTCTTATATCTACCATGCAGGTGTGTGCTTTTGAGTCACTTCTTGAAATTTTGATCAAGTGCACAAAGTTCCATTGTTTCTATATGGCTTTGAGATGTAAAAATGTAAGAAAACCTCTAGCTTTGAAGTATGCATAAAAAACTGAATTCTAGGGCCTGGCATGATGGCTCACTACCTAACTGTCCAGGAACAAAAATAGTGGGATGGGTAGATTAAATTAGCTAATTTAACTCAGTTTTATGTCCACATAAAAATAGTAAGAATTATTTTACAGAACACATGGTAACATGGAATAATATTTTCATTAACAAATAAAAACAGGATATGGTACTCTATTCACTACTTGATAGTAGCATAAAAAAAGAAATCAAGCAAAATTTTATAAATCAATATAAGCAAAGCTGTCTACTCAGAAATTCCACTTTTAAGAGTTGATTTGCCGGGCGCTGTGGCTCACGCCTATAATCCCAGCAATTTGGGAGGCAGAGATGAAAGGATTGTCTGAGCTCATAGGTTTGAGACCAGCCTGGACGACTTGGTGAGACCTCAACTCTACAATTAAAAAAAAAAAAATAGTGGTATGCTCCTGAAGTTCTAGTTATTCAGCAGGCTGAGGCAGAAGGGTTGCCTGAGCCCAGAGTTTGAGACTGCAGTGGCCGTGAGCGTGCCACTGCACTCCAGCCTGAGCGGCACAGTGAGACTCCTACTCAAAAAAGCAAAAACCCTGAATTCTCTTTTTTCTTATTTTTAAACATAAAACTGAGGGCATTTGGGGGAACAGGACTTCATTTTTCAGAATCATTTTATTTTTAAAGGATTTAGTATATTATTCTTGATTTTTAAAATAATTATTATTTCAAATGTCAAGGATAATTTTAGCTTTTTGGCTAATGGTTTTCATTAGCCAAAGATCTAATTAGACCTAATTAAGTCAAAAGTAGAAAGAGAAATGACAAGAAACTATATGACCCATTTTCATATCCGATACAGGTAGGCAGAGAGTTTTCTGCTTTTTCCTCCCAGCACTGTAAACTTTCAGATTCCTAGGGGTCCAAGGTGGCCAGGCAGTGACTCTTTTCACATTCCCTGTTAAGGCTACGTGGTGACACTAGCTAGTTAAATACTGCTGTTCATGCTGGAGAACCTTTACCAGCAGGCTTGGGGTGTGTGTAAGAACTGACTGCTTCCTCTACAACTCTGGAAAAGCTTAACAAAACTAAATCAAAGTTCCTGAAAATCTGAAGTCCAAGCTGTCTAACATTTAAGGATGTCACAGAAGTGAGCCAATGGGTGTTTGTAACAGAAGTCAACATGAGTGAGTCAAAATGAGCCAGGTGTCATGCTTTGTATTTTAGGCTTATAAATACCTTTAGTTGTGTACCTTTCCTTTGTTAACATTGAATGTATCCAGTGACTTCTGAAATTCTGCTATAGAAATTTGAGGTATTGAGTGTATGATGAATTCCATAGTGCTTACCCTAACAAATATATTACTGGAGTCATGTTACTATGAGTACCACTCATCTGGAGAAATTGTGGCATTTGCAAGCTTTTGGTACATTTTAAGAGTTGAGCATTCTCTCTTCAAGGAAGAAGAAGAAAATTTAGCTTGATTGCACGTTTGTGTCAGTGATTACATAGTATTTTAGAACTAAACATTAAAGGCACAATTGACAAAACCAGCCTAACTTTCATTGTTTTACATATTGCATTTCTTCTTGATTCCTGAAGAGTACCAAGTTGTTGATAAGACTTTCCTTTGACTTGGAAGGGAATTTTTTTGTCTAAAATCCTTTTATGCATTAAGCATCTTGCTTCTGTGATTAGAAGAAGAATGACCTTATACTTGAAAAGGTATTTTTTTTTTCTTTTCGGTAGAGATAGGGTCTTGCTATGTTGCCCAGGCTGGTCTTGAACTCCTGGCCTCAAGCAGTGCTCCCACTTCAGCCTCCAAAGTGCTGGGATTACAGATGTGAGCCACCATGTCCAGCCTGAAATTGCATTTTTTATTTCAGAGTAACTTTATTTTATATTTTGAGTTAGAGTCTCACTCTGTCGCCTAGGCTGGAGGACAGTGGCACACTCATCACCACAGTAGTCTCAATGTACTAGGTTCAGGCGATCCTTCTGCCTCATCCTTCCAAGTAGCTGGAACTATAGGCACACACCACCATGCCCAGCTAATTTTTTTGATTTATTGTAGAGATGAGGTCTCGCCAAGTTGCCCAGGCTGGTCTCCAAACTGTGAGTTTAGGCAATCCTCTCACCTCGGCCTCCCAAAGTGCTGGGATTACAGGCTTGAGCTACCACTCCCAGCCTATCAGAGTAACTTTAAATGTCTCTTGCATTCAAAGGAGATACTGCTGCTTTTTTCACAAAAATAAAAAAATGAAATGAATTACAAATTCTTTCACATACATGTTAGCTTTTTTTTTTTTGAGTTGGAGTCTCACTCTGTTGCCCAGACTGGAGTGCAGTGACCGCTCTCGGCCACCGCAGCCTCGATCTGCTGAGCTCCGGCGATCCTTCTGCCTCAGCCTTCCAAGTAGCTGGAATTACAGGTTTGCGCTACCACACCCGGTGAATTTTTTTTGATTCATTGTAGAGATGAGGTCTCACCAAGTTGCCCAGGCAGGTCTTGAACCCACGGGCTCAGGCAATCCACTCACCTCAGCCTCCCAAGGCATGGGATTACAGGCTGAGCCACTGAGCCTGGCTCATGTTAACTTTTTTATTACTAAAATTTAAAAATCTTTTTTGGCTTTTTCTAGTAAATGTAAACAAAATGTAGTTGTTTCTTAATTAAGGGAAGTCAATTTAGGAGAATATTTGAGTATCAAAGTTTGTCTTTTTAGCTAGATGTCTGTAATCCCAGCATTTGGGGAGGCCAAGGCAGGAGGATCTCTTTTATTATTATTATTATTATTATTATTATAAAGATATGGGATACAATTCAGGATTAGGTATATAAACATTGATTACACAGGTACCCAGGGAGGATCTCTTGACCCTAGGAGTTTGAGACCAGCCTGGGAAAGATAGCAAGACCTCGTCTCTACAGAAAATAAATATAATTAGCCAGGTGTGGTGATTTGTGCCTGTAGTCACTGTAATCCCAGCCACTCTTGAAGCCGAGGCAGGAGGATCACTTGAGCCCAGGAGGCTGGGGCTGTGGTGAGCTATGATTGAGCCACTGTACACCAGCCTGGGCAATGCAGTGAGACCTCTTCTCTTACAAAAAAAAAAAAGAATTGTCTTTTTCAGTGTCCCATATTTGTTATTCAGTCCAGTGAGTCATATCTAATTCTTTTTGAATTGTCATATTCTGTGGTACTCATCCTCTCATTCTTCTCTCCAAAATATTATCATGTATTCCATTTTAATTCACAGAATTTTTTTAAAAATTAGGCATCATAGCCAGGCGCGATGGCTCATGCCCATAATCCCATCACTTTGGAAGGTGAAGGTGAGAGGATTGCTTGAGCCCACAGGTTTGAGACCAGTCTGGGCCATATGGCAAGACCTCATCTCTGCAATTAATCAAAAAACAATCTGAGTATGGTGGTGCACACCTGTAGTTCCAGCTACTTAGGGAAGGCTGAAATGGAAGGATTGCCTGAGTCCAGCGGGTTGAGGCTGCGATGACTGTGAGCTTGCCTCTGCATTCCAGCCTGGGCAACAGAGTGAGACTCTGACTTAAAAAAAAAAAAAAATTAAGCCAGGCTCGGTGGCTCAGCCTGTAATCCCGCTCCTTGGGAGGCTGAGGTGAATGGATTGCCTGAGCCTGCGAGTTCGAGACCTGCCTGGGCAAGTTGGCGAGACCTCATCTCTACAATAAATCAAAAAGTAGCCAGGCGTGGTAGCGCGTGCCTGTAAATCCAGCTACACGGAAGGCTGAGGCAGAAGGATCACCAGAGCCCAACGGGTCGAGGCTGCGGTGGCCGGGATTGGCCACTGCACTCCATCCAGTCTGGGCAACAGAGTGGGACTCCAACTCAAAAAAAAAAAAATTAGATATCATTTAAAAATAATTGGTAGTACTCTAGGGAAGGGAGGAGGAAATTCTTCACTAAGTATTGAATAAGGTCTTAAGCTTAATTCGATCTAAAAACTTTATTTTTGTCATTAATATTATTTGTCAAAGAATTTCTCCCCTGGGAGTCTGCTGTCTTATTTTGAAATAAACCATGCTGTCCAAATGACAATTAAAGAACTTACAAACTGTGGTCAGTCAAAACTGACCATTCAGATACACAAAGTTAATAACACTAATTTTTTCATGAACTGAGGCTGTAATGAGTCATCTTTTGTCTCACTCTGTCACCCAGAATGGAGTGCAGTGGCCGCTCCCGGCCACTGCATCCTTGACCTGCTGGGCTCCGGTGATCCTTCCGTCTCAGCCTTCTAAGTAGCTGGCACTACAGGCGCGGGCTACCACACCCGGCTAATTTTTTAATTTGTTGTAGAGATGAGGTCTTGTCAAGTTGCCCAGGCGGGTCTCGAACCTGCAGACTCAGGCAATCCACTCACCTCGGCCTCCCAAAGTGCTGGGATTACAGGCTGAGCCACTGAGCCCGGCCATGAGTCATCTTTTATTAATGTTTGGAAGCTACTCCCTTCTTCTGTATTTGAAACCTTTGTCTTTTTCTCCTTTTCTAATTGTTCTTCTCTTTCTTCCTTCTATTTTTCTCTAAGCCTTAACTGGGTATAGTATGAAATCTAAGTATAGCTTAAATTTTTTTTCAGCATGTTGTCCACGGTCTAAACAAAAATTTCTAATCTTTATTTTTACCACATTTAAAACATCCCCCTACACTTTTGGAGAAAATATTTGACTAGTTTTTCACTTAATTTTTGTGGCAATCCCTCTCAAAAATCTACACTATGAATCAAAGCCCCTTATTTTTAAAAGGTGTTGGTAGGAGGTCATCTTTAAGGACCCTATACTATTGGAGAACCAAGACTGGGATTAAGTGCTTTTTAAAGGAAGAAAACAGACCAGGTGCGGTGGTTCACGCCTATAATGCCAACAATTTGGGAGGCAGAGGTGAGAGGATTGCCTGAGCCCGCGGGTTCGAGACCAGCCTGGGCAACTTGGCAAGACCTTATCTCTACAATAAATCAAAAAA
>NW_007248839.1:88763-125888 GCF_000164805.1 Carlito syrichta
GGCTGCGGTGGCCGGGAGCGGCCACTGCACTCCAGTCTGGGCGACAGAGTGAGACTCCAACTCCAAAAAAAAAGGAAGAAAAATTTAAATTGATGATGTCAGAATATATTAATTATTTCTTTCTTTCTTTTTGATTTGGACTCTCACTGTTGCCCAGGCTGGAGTGCAGTGGCACACTCAAGACCACCACAGCCTCGACCTGCTGGGCTCAGGCTATCCTTTTGCCTCAGCCTTCCAAGTAGCTAGAACTACAGGCATGCGCCACTATGCCCAGCTAATTTTTTGATTTATTGTAGAGATGAGTTCTTGCCAAGTTTTCCAGGCTGGTCTTGAACCCGTGGGCTCAGGCAATCCTCTCACCTCGACCTTCCAAAGTGCTGGAATTATAGGTGTGAGCCACCACGCCCAGCAAATTATTTCTTATATAATGGAAAACAGATGATCTAGGCTAGCTAATCTTAATTCTACTATTTTTTAAAAAGAAAATATGGTGATTTTTGTTAAAGTAATTGTAATCTAACATCTAATTTAAAGTAAGCATTTATTTAGGGCTGCTGAAATGACCGTTAGTGGTACCTGTAGTAGAAGAGGGGTAGGTGCAGCTTTGAGTGCTGGGTGTCAACTGTACCTTATCCAGTTTCTGTGTTTATATTTTTACAGTATGTTAGTCTTTAATTTTAGAAGACTGAGTCTGCTATTCTGATTAGTGTGTTTTAGGGCAAATATCCCTTTTGAAAAGTAGCCACAATAAAAGCTCAAGTTCTACCATAAAGATTACTTCCTATGTTAAAAGGGGAAATTTTGGTTGCAGTTATTTGCTATTGGAGAAGCAAAAAAATAAAAAAAGTAAAGAAATAGGAACTGAGTTAAAGGACATACTGTACAGCTTTTGATTGTGTGGAATTTATCAGACTGTGGTGTGATAAGAATGTTGAGAAGTTGAGCTGATGTCAAAATCTGGAGACATGTTTGGTTTTGGAGATTTCTGGTTGCTCTTTTCTCAAAATTTGAAACTAACTTAAATATTTTTTAGTATTCCAACATGAATAAAGAATTTAAAAATACTTTATATTATTCCTTATCTGCGAGTAACAATAATATTTGTTGATAATGAACATCTTATGAGCCTTAAGGAAGAATCTGAAGTACATATGGTGTAGAATAAAGAAGTTGTGAATTGAGAAAGGCCTGTTGGTGTTTTTTAACTATGTAAGGATTTCTAATCAACTTTGCTGTTCATAGTGTAGTAGTAACTGGTTCTTTATCAGAAAGTGCATTTTGTATTATTCATTGTCTCTTTTATATGTTGCATATTCTATCATGTAAGCCAACTAATATCTTAAATTTAAGCCAAGTAAGTATAGAAATTTTAATACAGTTAAAAATGTTGGGCTGGGCTCGGTGGCTCAGTCTGTAATCCCAGCACTTTGGGAGGCCGAGGCAAGTGGACTGCCTGATTTGAGACCCACCTGGGCAACTTGGTAAGAGCTTGTCTCTACAATAAATAAATAGATAGATAGATTGATAGATAGATACCTGGGTGTGGTAGCGGGTGCCTGTAGTTCTAGCTACCTGGAAGACTGAGGCGGAAGGATCGCCAGAGCCCAGCGGGTCAACGCTGGGGTGGCCATGAGTGTGGTACTGCATTCCAGCCTGGGCGACAGAGTGAGACTCCAACTCAAAAAAAAAAAAAAGCAATTATATATATATATAGGCCAGACATGGTAACTCACTTCTGTAATTCCAGCACTTTGGGAGGCCAATGTAGGAGGATTACTTAAGACTAGGAGTTCGAGACCAGCTTGGGCAAAATAGTGAGACCTCATCTTTACAAAAAATACCTGGGGTGTGGTGACACACGCCTATAGTCCCACCTACTTGGAGGCTGACGGGGAGGATTGCCTGATTCCAGGAGGTTGAGACTGCAGTGAGCTGGGTGACAGAGTGAGACCCTAATTCAAGGAAAAAAAAATTAAACTACTCCAATGTGTCTAGCATTCTGCCTAGATATGGTTATGGTGGGGAAGAGTAGAATATGATCCTTGTGGTCATAGGAATCATATTTTAATAGGGGAGGAGGGGAAGATGACATTTATGGGCCTTCTAATCTTTTTTCCATATGTATCATGTTTTGATGTCACTGCAGTTAGAGTGTATATATAATTTTGTTTCTTTTCCTTAACATTATCCTAAGTGTTTTCCTTGGTGTTGTATGTTCTTTGTGTGTGTGTGTGTGTGTGTGTGTGTGTGTGTCTGCATACATCCATCATCCAAAAGCTGTGCCATCTATTAGCAATTCTTGTTTTTGAAGACTGGGCTTTCTCTTTTCCTCTAATAAGAATTATTTAGTGACCACTTGGTTTTTTACTGAGTTTTTACTTCCCAGGAACTTAGAACAAACTTTGAAGTGCAACTATAACAAATGGTTTGGACCTTACATGGTTGGCATATTTAAATTTTTTCCCCCTTGGCCTAAATGTTATATATATACTATGATGTGTTCTTGTGAGCTGTCTCAGATCCTTTGTGGAATGAAGGAATGAATCAGGGTAAAATAGATGTAAGTAAATAAATAAAAACACCAACAAAAACTTTCTCTGTTGTTGGTTGGACATTTTTTCTAGTGTACCGAATTGTATGGCAGTAATTATTTTTTTACACCTACAGGTTTTCCTTCCTTTGGATACTTATCTTAGAATATATATAAGGAAGTAGGTCAAGGAATGTGAACATTTTAGTGGTTCTTGGTATATAATAGTGTTTGGCCATTTTTAATGTGGGTAAAATTGGAGAGGTAGGCATTAGTAGCATCTGCTACCACGCCCAGGTATCTATCTATTTATCTATCTATCTATCTATCTATCTATCTATCTATCTATCTATCTATCTATCTATCTATCAGTCTATCCTTTTTGTTTGTGATAACTTATGAATGTGAACCATTTCTTACAGCACATTAGTTCCCAGAACTGATACTGAGCCATGTATTATTTTATTCTCTCTTAGGAAGCTTCTGTTGTTCGCAGGCTCCTTGAGTTTAAAACAGATTACTTTTTCCTGAGTATAGAGCTTTTTGTGGAGAAGTTGGAAAGGCTTAGAGGAGAGTGATTTCTTTAAAGCTGTGGGTATTTCCTCATTTGCCAGGGAGGATGTTTTAGAAGTAGAGAGTTTCTTTAAGAGACCAGGGATCTAACTCCTGGCCACAAGTGATCTTCCCGTCTCAGCCTCCTGAATAACTGATTCTGATTCTACCCTTCTTCCTTTGAATGAAAATCCATCTTTTTTAATTACTTGGAAAAATGTTGTTGACAACTGAAGTCAAATGTGTTAGAGCCTTGTACTCTGACCTTTCTGCCTTTTTTGTCCCCATATATCATTCATTTGCTTTGTAAAGTTCTATCAACATCTTAGTCTAGTAAAATATCTTCAAGCCTTCACCGGAAACATTATTATTGGAAGGAAAACACCTTTTTTTTTTGAGTTGGCGTCCCTGTCACCCAGACTGGAGTGCAGTGGCTGCTCCCGGCCACCGCAGCCTTGACCTACTGGGCTCTGGCGATCCTTCCGCCTCAGCCTTCCAAGTAGCCGAAATTATAGGCATGCGCTACCACGCCCAGCTGATTTTTTTATTTATTGTAGAGATGAGGTCTCGCTGCCCAGGCGGGTCTCCAACTCGCGGGCTCAGGCAATCCACTCACCTCAGCCTCCCAAAGGCGCGGGATTACAGGCTGAGCCACCAAGCCCAGCTTATTTTTTTGGTCATAAGAATAAACACTCCAGGCTGGGTGTGGTGACTCACGCCTGTAATCCTAAAACTTTGGAAGGCTGAGATGGTTGGATTGCTTGAGCCCAGGAGTTTGAGATCAGCCTGGGCAACATAGTGAAATCTTGTCTCTACAAAAAATAAGAAAATTAGCTAGGCATGGTGGCATGTGCCTGTGATGTCAGCTACTTGGGAGGCTAAGGCTAGAAGATTATTTGATCCAGGAGTTTGAGGCTGTGGTGAGCTGTGATCATGCCACTGTACTCCAACCTGGGTGACAGGTGTGTACCACCATGCCCTGACAGTTTTTTTTTTAATTTATTTATTGTCGAGATGAGGTCTCGCCAATTGCCCAGGCTGGTCCCGAACCCCTGGGCCCACGCACTTTTCTCGCCTCTGCCTCCCAAAGTGCTGTGATTACAGGCATAAGCCACCACGCCTGACTCCTTCTACATAAATTTTAGAATGATAAAAGTAGATTATGATTATTTGTATTTTTGTTGAAAGCTTTTTTTAATGGAGTTTTAGATTTATATCTCCTGATTTCTAGAAAATTGATTTAAAAATTTAATTATTTAGGAAATTATTTTTAGTTCATTTAACAAGAATTTAGTCTTTGCAATATTAAGGATATCTGTGTCTTTAATAAATTTTAATTAAGGGCTGTTTCTTTTTATAGAGCCTGTGGGTGAGAAGGAAAATAGAAAATTAGGCACAAGATAATTTATGCAGACACTAAAATGTTATTATTTCTGCTTCATTAGGAAACCCTATGTGGTCTTTAGGTCTGTTTTGTGTTTTATTATCTGGATTTGAGCTCTTTGATTTTTGTAGCCTAGTGTTGTCTATTGAGAACTTTAACGTTGTAGTTTATAATTAATATCTAGAACTAAAAGTAGCATAGAAAATTCAGCTTATGAGTAAGGGCTAAAGGATTTCTGGTGATTTAGCTTATAGAATAGAAAAAAAATGTGAATGATCTGATTACTTTTTCAAACATATAAAGGGACGGGTAAGGAAGATACCAAGGTGTTTCTTCATAATTTTGGAAGGTGAAATTAGAGAAGTGAATTTGTTGGTTTTGGTTGGTCATGAGGAACTTCTTGAACATGAGGGTGATACACGGGAATATATGCTGAGACTTAAGGAAGGAGAGTAGTCAACTTTCGATTGTGGATGGCTTAGGTAACATCTTCAAGACAGTGGCTGTCAGATCACTAGAAGCTTCTACCACTGGACTCTTTGAAGTTAACCTATTGTGTTTTAAAGATATGATCGTTGGTTCATGAGAATTATAAAGTATTTATAATTTCACATTGTGTCATTGATCAATAATATGTGTTTGAAATCTTTTGAAGTTTAGAGACACAGTGAAGGACTTAGTTGGGAAAGGAGAAGTTTTTATTACTGTTTTGATGTGGTTGTCTGAGATTTGTTTGCTCCTAAGTCAGCCTTTGATTTTTGCTTATCCGTTGGGACTTTTGATGTTAAATTGTTCGAGTAGAAGTTTCAGAAAGATCAATGTCAATCTTCTGAGGCCCAGTAACAGTTGGACTATCTGCCTTCCATGAACAGTAAGAACTGACGATTCCTTTTGAGAAGGCAAATCATGAGTTGGACATGGCGTTCTAGCAGGTCTGTTTCTCTTTCTTCCCCCCATAGGCCTATCAGCAGTCTGATGGGGCAGAAGACAACAGAGATGGAAGGTGTTCCAAACTTGGCAAAGGCCATCAATCTCAGGAGGTAAGCTCTGATTCTGAGCCAGCAGAGCAGGTGGCTCTTCCTGCCTTAATCGTGTCCTCTTGCTCTTTGGAAAGATGGATAGAAACAAAAAGAGCATTCAAAATGAGGCTAAAGAATGTCCATTATAAGGGGGAATTTTGGATCAGTCTTTTGATTGTTCTCTTTTCTTGCCCCTCTCACCTTTTTTCTTTATGGATGCCATCATTTGATTTTTTTTTCCTCTCCCAAGAAATTTAGTTTTAAAAAATGGCAGATTGGTTATCTGTTGTTTTGGGATAGGTAGGATGAACAGAATCTTGTTCATTTCCAGTTAATCTAATTGTAGCTTGCTTTGATGAATAAAGTGGCAAGGCTTTGAGATTTTTCCTGAGATGGTTTTGAAGTTTGGGTTCACATGGGAACTTAAACAAGAAACGATCTTTTAATATATTTCATTGTGATCCAAAAGTATAGGCATAGATTAACTTTATGGTACTTGAGGCTTTCAGGGATATCTATAGTCCTTGCCCAGATGGGCTTTTCTTTCCTGCTTTTTCCTTTCCTTCCTTCTACTTCTGTTTTCTTTTCCCTTTAATTGATTCCTTGGTGGCATTCAGGACTTTCAAGAGATACCTCTTCCCCATGTTAAAAGGTACTTCTCAAAAGTGTATATACTGCTCAGTGACTTAGACTTTGAGTAAGCTGAGTTCATTGGATTTGGTGTTGTACTGAATTATAATTGTAAGTATTTTTAGAAAAGAGCTAGAGGTTCTGAATCTGTATTATATGATCTCAATTAGTGTATGTATGTGTAATATAGTTTCTATGTATTATATGATCAATTGTGTGATCATATTATTTGATCTTTGTACTATATGTGTGTAAAAAGGTACAACTAACATTTAGAATCACAGTACAGGTGTACAGGTAAATGAAACATCAAATACAGAAAGCCATCAAGTTTTTGTCCATGTTCTTGCTGAAGGTATAAGGGAGGAAAGAATAAATTGCCAGAGTAGCATCCATAAAGTCATCTAGAATAACAAAGACGTGAACTATTCTTGTAGCATAACAGGGTGACATACCATTGATGAGATAGAATGCTAACTTTTAAGGGGACTTTAATGCATGTTTATAAACTAACGTGCTGAACTAATTCTGGTTGCCTTGGGAAAAAAAAAAAAAGATATATAATGACTCAAATGCTGTATGTTACTTCTTGCTCATGTAAAGTTTAAAAAGTGAATGTTGTCGGGCTCGGTGGCTCAGCCTGTAATCCCATGCTTTGGGAGGCCAAGGTGAGTGAATTGCCTGAGCCTGCGGGTTCGAGACCTGCCTGGGCAACTTGGCGAGACTTCATCTCTACAATAAATCAAAAAATTAGCCGGACGTGGTAGCGTGCGTCTGTATTTCCCTCTGGCTACTTGGAAGGCTGAGGCAGAAGGATCGCCGGAGCCCAGCAGGTCAAGGCTGCAGTGGCCGGGAGCGGCCACTGTACTCTAGTCTGGGTGATGGAGTGAGAGTCTGACTCAAAAAAAAAAAAAAAAAGTGGATGTTTCAGATAAGTAAGTGACTTCTTTGGAGGCATGGGCATTTTTCAGTTTATAGCTTCCAAGTTTGTCCTACTCACCTGCATTAAGTTGAAGGAAGGGGAAAGGGAATGGAGGATTGCATGTGGAAGGTTTTTATTGGACCTAGGAGTGGCACACATCACTTTTACTTCTACTTTGCTAGCTATAACTCTGTCAGAGGCTAGCTGCAGGGTCTGGCACATAGAGTCTAGCTGTGTGTCCAGGATATGGAAGAAACTGTGTAGTTAACATTTGACCAGTCTTTGCCTCAGCTTCACAGCCTTAGTAAGTGGAATGTGATTTTGCTCAAGTGTTGAGGTAAAGTAGTGGCTATACCCAAGGCTTAGCAACCACCTACCTGTTCTCTCTACTGTAAATTATCTGAGGAAGACAAGAGAAGGACATTTTAATGAAAATAATAGCATTTGGCCAGGTGTGGTGGCTCACGCCTATAATCCCAGCACTTTGGGAGGCCAAGGTGAGAAGATTGCCTGTGCACAAGGGTTTGAGACCAGCCTGGACAACTTGGCAAAGCCTCATCTCTACAATAAACCAAAAAATCAGCTGGTGTGGTGGCGCGTGCCTGTAGTTCTGGCTACTTGGAAGGCTGAGGTGGAAGGATCACCTGAGTCCAGCAGATCAAGGCTGCGGTGGCTGTGAGTGTGCCACCACACCACTCCAGCCTGGGTGACAAAGTGATTCCAACTCAAAAAAAAAAAAAAAAAGGAAAGAAAATATAGCATTTATGATTTGTCTCATATAACCTGATTTTTTTTTTAAACTTCAGGTTTCCTCTAACTTGATTATATCATCACTTTAAAAGTCTTCATTGCATATTCATTAATTTATCCAATATTTACTAAGTGTTGAGATTTTCTTTTTTGCTCCTTTATCATTTTACTCTTTTTCTTTAAAAAATAGGTTAAGAAGTAATTTCCTTATGCTTGTGTTTTGAATGACCCTTTTAAAAATTGAAATCTAGCCGGGCTCGGTGGCTCAGCCTGTAATCCTGCGCCTTTGGGAGGCTGAGGTGAGTGGATTGCCTGAGCCCACGGGTTCGAGACCCGCCTGGGTAGGCGAGACCTCAACTCTATAATAAATCAAAAAATTAGCTGGGCTTGGTAGTGCAGCCTGTAGTTCCAGCTACTTGGAAGGCTGAGGCGGAAGGATCGCCGGAGCCCAGCAGGTCAAGGCTATGGTGACCGCAAGTGTGCCATTGCACTCCAGTCGGGGCGATAGAGTGAGACTCCAACTCAAAAAAAATAAATAAATAATAAATAAATAAATAAATAAATGGAATCATATAATATGTGGTCTTTTGTGACTGACTTCTTTCACTCAGCATAATGGTTCATTCATGTTGTAGCATGTGTCAGTACTTGATTCCTTTTCAGGGCTGAATATTCGAATATTCTGTCATGTGAATATATCACATTGTAAGCCCCTGTGCCCATTTTAATTGCCTATATATCCTGCTAGAGTAGAAACAGCCAAAACTCTAACTTAGCTGTCTGAAAATCTATAGTATATAGTTTTGCATAGTTGACCATAATGCAGCCACTTTGGGAAGATATTCGTTGGGCTCTCGTTTGGCATGCTGACTTGTTAGTTCCCAGTTCATAAGTGGAGAAGTAGATCACTTACTATCTGAACCATCTTTACAATGCTGTGGTTGCCTCCTAGTAGTAAGCAATATATTATTAGTTTTATTTTGATTTGTGTAATTAGTTATCAATGACACACCTGAATACAACTAAATAAAATGATAAAGCATCTGTTTAATTTTAATGGGAAAGAAAAATGAGTTAGTTAAGGGCCTCAATTAACTAGACTGAGGTGAATAGACTATAATTTACTCTTATACTACAGTGGAGAGAAAGGTGGAAGTGGATAATACTTTCGCTAGAAGAGCTGATTATCATTTCTACAGATTTAAATCTAATTTATGTAGACATTTTAGCCATAAGATAATTTGTCTGCTTTTATTTTAGATGATGCAAAATTCAGTGTTTTGCCTGTTCTTAAATAGGGTAACATACAAAATGCATTTCTATAAAAAACTGAGACAGAGCTTAGTTTAAGTGTACTTGTGATTATTTTGCATCAAAAAAAGATTGTGAAAAGATGAACATCATATGTCAGCATGTAAGTTTCTAATATGCAGCAATACTAGTGAAAATATCTAGGGTGAGATTGGCCCTTGAGGGAAACTGCTAGGGGAGGGAGGGGCACACCTCATCAACAAGGGTACCTGCAAAATCAACATTCATATACCTAGCTCTGAATTGTACCCCACATCTTTAAAATAAAAAAGAAAAATCAGAAAGAAGATATCTTAAAATACCACTTTTGATAGATTAAGAAAATTAACTTTTGTGCATAGAAGAGATGGTGAAGGCCAGGCTTGGTGACTCAGCCTGTAATCCTAGCGCTTTGGGAGGCCAAGGTGAGTGGATTGCCTGAGCCCACGGGTTCAAGACCTGCCTGGGCAACTTGGCGAGACCTCATTTCTACAATAAATAAAAAATTAGCCAGGTGTGGTAGCGTGCGCCTATAGTTCTGGCTACTTGGAAGGCTGAGGTGGAAGGATCGCTGGAACTCAGCAGGTCGTGGCTGCAGTGGCTGGGAGCATGCCACTGCACTCCAGTCTGGGCGACGGAGTGAGCCTCCAACTCAAAAAGAAAAAAAAGGAAATAACTGGCATAAACTATGATCATCCAGACAATGGAATATTACTCAGTGCTAAAAAGAAATGAGCTATCAGACCATGAAAAGACATGGAGTAACCTCAAATGCATATTACTAAGTGAAATAAGCCAATCTAGGAAGATTTGTTAGGTATTATATGATTCCAACTATGTGACCTTTTGGAAAAGACAAAACTATGGAGACAGTAAAAAGATCAGTGATTGCCAGGGGTCAGGAGTTGGTAGGCAGAAATGGACAGGTGGAGCACAGAGGTTTTTTTTTTTTTTAAGGCAGTGGACCTGTTTTGTTTGATACTGTGGTGGATACATGTCATTATACATTTGTCAATCCCTATAGAATGTACAACACCAAGAGAGAATCCTGATAGAAAGGAAGGACTGTGGATGAGGAGTGTGTGGTCAGTGTAGCTTCATTGATTGTAGCACATGTGCCACTCTGATTCTGGATGTTGATAGCATAGGAGGTTGTTCTTGTCGTGGGGGATAGGGGCATATGGAAATTCTCTGTACTTTCATTCAATTTTGCTGTAACCCTAAAATTGCTCTAAAAATAAAGTCCATTAAACAAAGTTTAACAAAAGAGACAAGTCATGTGTAGCCCCATGTAGTTTGCCTATTTTAAATGCCCTTTTTGATAGATGCTTGCTAAGAAATAAGACACAAACAGCTGGGCACATGTGTTTACAAGCTCATGCTTGTAATCCCAGGACTTTGGGATGCTGAGACAAGAGACTCACTTAGCCCAGGAGATCAAGACCAGCCTGGACCACATAGCCAGACCTCATCTCCACAAACAAAAAAAATTAGCGAGGTGTGGTGGTGTGTGCCTATAGTCCCAACTACTCAAAGCTGAGATAGAAGGATTGTCTACCCAGGAGTTTGAGGCTATAGTGAGCTGTGATTGTGCCCCAACTTGAGCAACAGCGTGAGACCACAACTAAGTAAAATACTTGTAATTTACATGAGATTAGTAAATACGGGGTGTGACAATTAAGTTCACAAACTCACCCTAGAAAAAGTGCTACATACCTCATTGCTGAATATCACCACGGTCACCTTTGAAGTACTCCCTTTGGGAAGCTATGCACCAATACCAGTGGCTAGTCCACTCATCAAAGCAGTTTTGGAGCTCTTTTTCTGGAATGATCATCAGAGCTGTCATCATATTACCCTTGATGTCCTGAATGTGATCAAAATGCCTCCCTTCCAATATTTCCTTTATCTTCAGGTAAAGAAAAAAGTTATCGGGGCCCAGATCAGGTGAGTAGAAAGGGTGTCCCAATACAGTTATTTGTTTACTGGCTAAAAAGTCTCTAATAGATAGTGCTGTGTGAGCTGGTGCATTGTCATGATGCAAGAGCTCTTTCAGGACCATTTTTGCATGCACCTTTCTCATAGCAAGATTTTCAGTTAAGATTATCCTGTTTCTCTATTGATTTTTATTTGGTCTGCTATGCTTCTCATAGTCAGCCAATGATTTTGATGCACAATTTGATGCATTTTTGCAATGTTTTCATCAGTACTGCTCATTACTGGCTGTCTTGACCTTTCTTCATCAGCTAACATTAACAAGAAATCTAATGTTGTTGCTCTAATTCAAACTCCGATATTCTCGTGATGACAGCTCTGATGGTCATTCCAGAAAAAAAGTCCCAAAATTGCTTTAACGGATGGACTAGGCGTTAGCAAGGGTGCATAGCTTCCAAAGGGGTGTTCTTAGATGGTGATCATAGTGATATTCAAGAGTGAGGCATGTAGCACATTTTCTAGGATGAGTTAGCAAACTTAATCATCATATAGCCATTTCACCTTTTGAAAGAAGTGGTTATAACAAGAATAGGCTGATAGTTTACCGTTTACCAAATGTTATTTCTGAGACAAAAGTAAGACTATGATGCCAAATGGAAATAAATTTAGCAGAAAGTCTAATGGGTTAGAAAGCTGTGAATGATGACTGAAGGAATTATAGATAGGCTTAATCCAAAATCTCCTTTGCTTAAGGAGAACAAAATGGTTAATAGAACACCAAGGAGTTTTTATAGATGAGCCTAAGCTAATCTGAACAATAGTCATATTCCTTTAGAAGGAAAAAAACCTATACGATGGTATAGACTTCAGCATCTGATGTGTCAAGTCATACCACTCATTGCTCCCCACCTCCACAGAGAACTCTTAGCTCCTAACCGATTAAGAACTGAATTGTGTCCTCCGTTCCCGAAATCCATAGATTGAAGCCCCAACTTCATATGTGACTCCAAATATTGGAAAAGCTCCAAAAATTAGTGGTGCATTGGGGTTTTATATCTCCTTTCCTACAATCTTGCTGTTAGTGTGGTACATTATAGCAAAGCAATGCAAATGGGCATTGATTAGCAAGCTGGCATAAACTCAGTCAGGACCTGTTTCTATGAACTGTAAGCCCAGCTTTCTGATCAAGTTACTTTACAAACACCTTGTATAAAATCTCTCTGAGGTTTACTTCATGGTATTCAACGGCTAGGGCTGCCATAACAAAATACTACAGACTGGATGACTTAAATAACAGAAATTTATTTCTCACAATCTGGAGACTGGAAGTTGAAGGTCAAAGTGTAAACAGATTTGGTTTCTCTGGAGGCCCTTCTCCTTGGCTTGCAGATGGATGTCATCTCTGTGACCTAACATGGCCTTTTCCCTGCATAGAAGGTGAAAGAGAGAGATCGGGGGTCTCTTCCTGTTATAAGGACACCAGTCCTATTGGATTAGGACCCCACCTTTATAAATGTAGCCCTAATTACCTCCTTAAAGGCCCCATTTTCTTTTTTTTCTTTTTTTTTGAGTTGGAGTCTCACACTTGCCCAGGCTGGAGTGCAGTGGCACACTCACAGTCACCGCATCCTCAACCTACTGGTCTCAGGTGATCCTTCCGCCTCAGCCTTCCAAGTAGCTGGAACTACAGGCATGCTCCACCACACCCAGCTAATTTTTTGATTTATTATAGAGATGAGGTCTCATGCAGTTGCCCAGATTGGTCTCGAACTCGGGGACTCAGGCAATCCTTTCACCTCAGCTTCCCAAAGTGCTGGGATTATCAGCGTGAGCCACTGCACCTGGCCAAAAGGCCCCATTTTCAAATGCAGTCACATTTGGAGTTAGGGCTTCAACCTATGAATTTTGGGAACGGAGGGCATAATTCAGTCCATAATAGGTTAGTAGCTAAGAGTTATCTGTGGAGGTGAGGTGCAAAAAGTGGTGTGGCTTGACACATCAGATGCTGAAGAGTCTACACCATTGTATGGATTTTTTCTTTTTAAAAATGAGACAGGAGGCATTGAAGCGTTTTGAGCAGTCAGTCACTATCTGGTTCCACACAGGCCTCTATTTTGAGAATACTGGAGAACAAAGGCTAAAGCAAAGATACTAGTCAAGAGACCACTGTAGTAATCCAAGCAAGAAATGTTGCCTTGGACCAAGCTGGGAGTGATAGAGGTGGTAAAAAGTGGTAAGATATTTATTTTAAAATATAGAATAGATAGAATTTGCTGATAGATTAGATAAGTCATATGAGGAAAAGAGAAGCAAAAGGTTGGCTGCAAAATCTTTTTTTTTTTTTGAGTTAGAATATCATTCTTGTTTCCCAGGCTGGAGTGCAGTGGCATGCTCATGGCCACCGCGGCTTACCTGCTGGGCTTAGGTGATCTTTCTGCCTCAGTCTTCCAAGTAGCTGGGACTAGAGACACACACCACCATGCCCGACTAGTTTTTGTTATTTATTGTAGAGTCGAGGTATCACCAAGTTGCCCAGGCTGGTCTTGAACCCCCAGGCTCAGGCAATCCTCTTGCCTCGGCCTCCCAAAGTGCTGGGATTACAGGCTGAGCCATCTTGCCCAACCAGAATTTTTTGCCTGAGTAGAAGACTGAGGAAGAGCAACTTTGGTGGAGACAGCCCAGTTTTGGCTTTGTAGAGATCTTAGTGGCATCATATTGTTTTGTATTTTTTATTTTTTAGCAGCATATACTCAACATCCTTCCATTCAGTTCTAGGTACCGTCCCATGTCAGTACATACAGCTATATACTACAGGTATCTTTAGTTATTTTATTTGAAAAACACATGTGCACCAAACATTGCTGTCTTTCCTTTATAAGTATTAACTCGCTTACTTCTAATAATAATCAACTCTGATGTACTGTTATTCCTCATTTGCAAGTAAGGAAACTGAGGCCCAGAGTTTGGTTAATTTACCCAAAGTAGTTTAGCAAGGAAGTAGCAAAGCCTCTGCATTGTATTCTATTCATATGACTATCATAATTCACTTAATCTCCTAATGACAAATTTGCATATCTATTTTCATATCTTTGGGCACTGGTGCAAGTGTCTAGGAAAAGTAAGACTAGCTATACTTCATCAAAGGGTATACTATTACTTATTTAATAGAGATCACCAACATAACCTTTAAAAGAGTAAATCCAACTTATCCTCCCATGGGCCCATCTTTTTTTCTCTTTTTATAATTCTTCAACTTGGTAACATTTTTGCTATCTCCCTGTGAATGCTGAAGTCAGAGCAGCACAACTCGTTAGTAACGGTTCTGAATAATTTGGTTAAATCCTGTGCAACATATTGGACTCATAACAGTTGGAGAACATAAGGAAGAATGAGTACTTAAGCCAAATAAAGTGCCTGTGTGAGTGGATACACACTGTGTTTGGAATGGGGTGAGGTGGGGCTGTTCAGGCATAAATTCATCAGGTCACTAACTTCTCCCCAGAGGTAGCCACTGTCCTGACTTCTAACACTTCAGATTAGTTTTGTATGTCTTTGAACTTTGTGTTCTTTTGTTTATGCTTCTTTCTTTCAACATCATGTTTGTGCAATTGATCCATGATGTTGTGTGTAACAGTAATTTGTTCATTCACATTGTATCATATTCTAGTATATGAATATTTACCCATCCTGCTTTTGATGGACATCGGGCTGTTTTTAGATTGTGCTTCTTTGAACATTGTTTTAAATGTCTTTGGGTAGACATATCTATGCACTTTCTAGTATTGCATTGTTTTGCCATAGGGTTGGCAAACATTCAACTTTATTAAATCTTGCTGAACAGTTTTCAAATTGGGCATACCAATATGACTCCCACCAGCAGTGTGTGAAAGTTCCAGTTGTTCCACTTCCACACTAGCTATTGGTGTATTGTGTTTTCCACTTTAGCCACTCTTATGGGTGGTGTTGCATTTTGGTTTTAATGTACATCTCCTTGATAATTAATAAAATTGGGTCCATATTTTGCTTGGCAGTTTGATGCCCTTGTGTCAAAGTATCTGTGATTGGATTATTTCCATGAGAGCAGAGGAAATTTTTATTTGAAGCGTACTCCTCCCTGCAAATAAAATCTTAAATTAAACACTAATATACAAAACAGGTTAAAAGGAGTATTTCTTAAGAGGCAGTATAGCATGGTAATTAAGAACACGGATTCAAGAGCTAGACTTTGTTAGGAATTCCTGTTTTGCCGTTTTCTACCTGTGTGACTTTGGACAAGTTACTTAACTCCTGTTTGCCTCAGTTTCCTCACCTCTAAAATAAATGTAATAATAATACTTTCATCATAAGGTTAATGTCAGGCTCAGTTAAGTGAGTTTGTATGCAGTTCTTAGGACAGTGCAGGGTACGTATAAGCACTATATCATGTAAGCTGCTGTTGGTAGTGGTGGTGATGGTGATGTATATTTATGAATTTACATCAAGTTAGCTAACAAGAAAAATGAGACTTTCCTATTGAACACAGATTTGAAATTGAGGGTTATGAATGATAGTTGGGTTTTATTATAGCCTCAGCATTCAAGTTTCTGTTTTTGGTTGCATGTTGACAAGGAAATACTGATTCACAGAGATGAACAGTTGAAGATATGATTTGTCCAGTAGTCACAGGATCCCTTAAGCTTTTAGATCAGTTTAACTGACAAGAAATTAGAAAATGTTTATTTTGAAAGTATTACTAAGTATCTATAATTTGCTTGGATTTCCTGTTTTTAAATAAAAATCATAGAAACAGCACCAACAATGATTATGGTCAAAGTGTCTGTTACCACACACATCTGCATAACAGGGTTGCTTCTGATAGCTTTCAGCCACTGGATGAGATGAGCAGCAGGTGTGCTCGCCGCTGGCCTGGGGTAATGAGGTGTGTTCCACAGGGACTGTAGTGTGTTCACTCTCTGGTACAAATGTAATGAGCCACCAAATAGCCTTGAATTAGAAGCAAATCAAAACAAAAAGAGCTACAGTTTTCCTAATTCACATATTTTCAAGGTATCCAAACGAATTATGGCAGGTTAAGGTACATAAACCCAAAATGAGACTCCTGGCAGTACAAGTAATGTTTTGTGTGGTGTGTGGTGTGTTAACATCAGGCATATGATACATTCACGTGTGTCTGTCAGAGTATTAGTTCATAGCAGTTCCTTCTACAGCTCTTTGCCTCAGTTGCAAGCTGTAGATGACAGCCTTGTGTGCTTGCAGCTAGCTGACCCTAACACCAGGAGAACATCTCCAGCTGTGCCAAATCTTGCAGTGAGACTTAAATGAGTGTCTGGCAGGCTCCTCTGGCTCCGGTTCCACTTCTCCTCACCAGCCTGTCTTCCCCTGCTCCTTGGCCAGATGGGCTCCTCCAGGCCGGCCAGTCTTCCCTCTGCCTCACCACCAGCGTGGTTTTATGTTCCTTCTCTGTGGTAACAGTGTCTGGAATGTGCCCATTACCATCTGTCTTGAGTACTGTAATGTCTTTGTGGTTCTGCTTGGACTCCACCTCCTCTCTGAGTCATTCCCTCCTGTATCAGCTACTCTTTCCTGTGTAATCCCGTCCTGACATTCTGTATCTCAGATCTAAAACATTTGTTTAATATCCTAGAGTTGTACTGTGTGAGCACTACTCCAAGTCAGTGCCACTCACAAAATCCACCGGCAGAGGGAGCTAAATAAAAGAAGATGAGTCCCTGAAATGGAGACGACTGAAGCAGAAAATGTTCTTAGAAACAATGACACTTTCAGCAACTGCCAGTACTGAAAAAGAGCTTGAGTAGTGTTAGAAATCCTTGATTTTGGGCCCTCCTCCCAGGTTAAAACTTATATGAGGTGATTTGTAAGTGTTTTCGAAAGGATTAATTCTGTATCACGCTAAAAACCTTTTTAGGGAGATGACCTGATAAACAGACAGATACTATTAGGGAACCTATCTGATGTTTCCCCCTTCTGAAAGTTTTATTTATTAAGGACATGAAATGAAGTCACTGCTTTGTGAAAAGCACTGAATCCTAAAGTTGCTAAGGATCATGGATAGCCCATTACAGGGTTTAAAGATGGACTTTTTCAAGTAAATTTCTTATATTTTGTTTTGATTACGTATATGTATCTTAATTTCAGTTAGCAGACTTGAAGAAAGAGAAGCAGAACTGAAGAAGGAGTATAATGCATTACATCAAAGACACACTGAGGTGGGTTTCTAGGTCGTTCTTACCATACTTAGACAAAGAAGTGAAACTTAGAAAGTATGTCTTAAGTTTTTTTTAATCAGAATAATTCTTGGGGATTATTTCCAGAAAATGTTAAATTGCATGTGGTATTTACCTAGGAACCAAATATCAACTTTTCTTTTTAACTGGAATTAACTTTCCATGTGGTGAATTAGTATGCCATAGAATAGAATAATGTAATTATTTGAGGCAGTTCCAGTCTGTTTCCTTCACTGGCTAAGCAAAAACTTATGCGATCTAAGATGAAAGAATTCATTTATTTTGTTGCCAGTTTGGAAAGAATGGATTGGTAAGTTATGGTAAGGATTGCTACATTTGTTATCCAGTCTAAAGGATTTTTTTATGCAGTTGGGTGTGGTGGCTCACGCCTGTCATCCCAGCACTTTGGGAGGCAGAGGCGAGAGGATCACCTGAGCCCAGTCTTCAAGACCAACCTGGGCAACTTGACTGAGAACTCATCTTTATGATAAATAAAAAAAATTAGCCAGATGACATGGTGGCACGCGCCTGCAGTTCTAGCTACTTGGGAGGCTGAGGCCGAAGGATCACCTGAGCCCGGTAGGTCAAGGCTGTGGTGGCCGTGAGCAGCGTGCCACTGCATTCCAGCCTGTGCGACAGAGTGAGCCTCCGACTCAAAATAAAAAAATTTTTAAAAAAGGGACTTTTTTGCATTAAACTCATAACAACATAAACACAAATTACAATGTGTTAATTGAAAATGACTCTAAGCTGAGCTCGGTGGTTCAGCCTGTAATCCCGTGCCTTTGGGAGGCTGAGGTGAGTGGATTGCCTGAGCCCGTGGGTTTGAGACTCGCCTGGGCAACTTGGCGAGACCTCGTCTCTACAATTAAAAAAAAAAAAAAAAAAAATTAGCCGGGCGTGGTAGTGCGCACCTGTAGTTCCAGCTACTTGGAAGGCTGAGGCGGAAGGATCGCCAGAGCCCAGCAGGTCGAGGCTGCGGTGGCCGGAAGTGGCCACTGCACTCCAGTCTGGGTGACAGAGTGAGACTCCAACTTAAAAAAAAAAAAAGAAAAAGAAAATGACTCTAAAACAGGTTTTTTGCATGAGTTTTCAGTATTTTAAATGAACAATTCTAGCATATCTCTCCAAAGCAAATCAGAAAATGTGTTTAAGGGTTTTTAAATCTTTTTATGATTCTCTGTCAGCCTTTTTAATGTTGCATTTGTTTCTATTTCCTTAATTTGAAAATTGTTTTTGTGAATCATGGTCAGTGTTGGGTTCACATACTCCAATAAAAAGAATTTTCTTAGATCCATGCAATATTTGTTACATGAAAAAAATAATTCCTTTCTTTTTTCCCTTTCTAGTTCTGTCTCCCTTGATACAGGTGGTTCCAGTCTGAGCTCACCACCCCCTTTTTTATTCATTGGTGTGATCTCTTACCCTGCTCCTAGTAGAGTCTTACGTTATTGCTTTTAAGAAACATAAAACCCCACCGCATTCAGTTTCATTTGTTTTGGAATAATGGGGTTAAAACTTTCTTGGAGGAGAGCTTAGAATTTCTTCCTGACTGGTGGCCCTGACACTTGAGATTTGATTATTACGATGTTAGCTTAATAGCCATGCCCAAAGCATGAGTGTCACAGAATGAACATCCAGTAGTACAGGGAAAGGTTTGGCCATACAGAGATGGAGCCATGAGCTCTGGGAAGACAGGAGCAGCTTACACAGCAGCCTTTTCCAGGTATAAGAGTACCCATATTTTAAACAAGATGACACTTGATGGATATTAAGGTTGTTAAAAGCCTATTATTGGTTCTTTTTATACCATTCATTCTCTTTTCCTTTCATTTCTTTTTCTAAATTTTTTTTGGAGAGACAGGGTCTTGCTCTGTCACCTAGGCTGGGATGCAGTGGTGCAGTCATGGCTCAGTGCTGCCTCAAACTCCTGTGCTTAAGCGATCTCCCCCCTGAACACCCCCCAACCAGCTGGAACTATAGGCATGCACCATCACACCCAGATAATTTTTAAATTTTTTGTAGAGACAGGGTCTTACTTGGTTTTCTAGGCTGGTTTTGAACTGACTTCAAGTGATTTTACTGCCTTGGCCTCCCAGGTTGCTGGGATTACAGGTGTGAGCCACAGTGCCTGGTCTCTTCTTTTCTTTTTAGTGCTCAGATTCTGACAGACATTCATTTCCATGCCTAAACAATGCCCTGTACATAGTGTTTACTCAAGTAGTGCTTGTCAGTGCTGATAATTACACATATATTTGAGGGAGTGCTTTTACGCTGTAAGTAATCCATTGTGATAAATAATACTTATGTTTTGTCACTGAAGCTCTAACTTTTGTAATAATTGAAGATTATTAAATTCTGATGTGTTAAGTTTGAAGTGTGTATAAAATATATACATTCTTGAAAAATAACTATACAGTGAAATTTTATATTTTTCCTGTGTATTTATTTTGTATGTAAATGTGAAGATATGTTCCTACAAAAAAAATCCTGACATTAATTTCAAATGAAAATATTTCATAATTTTTCTGCCTATTTCTATTCCTTCAGGGAAGGATAGTCCAGGAAGGAAAAAGGCCTCAGGAAAATCTTAATTACTTAGAGAGCTGGGCCTGTTCAGTAGCCAAGGCAAATTCCCCATCATGGGATCCCCTCCCTCAGTCACCAGCAGCTTATATTCTCTGACCTGATAGGCTTCCTTTATTTTGTTTTGCCTCAAAGAAGATTTATGGATCACAAATGTGGCTGCTTTGAAATGTAGGTCTGTTCTACTCTAGCCCACAATTTTTTCTATTTATACATCTTTCTAGAGATGCCATTCAATTAGCAATTATAAATAGCTACCTAAAGTCAGAGAAGTAACTATCCTTTAAACATAAACTCCAGAAACTTTCAGGGAAAGGAAGTCTGAATGGATTTAGCCTTAACCTTTTCACTATTACTTCCAAAGAAGGTAACATCTTTTACTAGTTGTTTATCAAACACATTGTTTGCTGCTTAAGGGAAACATACTATGGGTCTTTTTATAATGTGAGTTGTTATTCTCTAATCAAATCCCAAGGTCAAGCACTCAAACCACACCATGTACATCTCCTAGGCTAATCACTCCAATCCCCAGCCCTTTACAATCCTGGTAATTCTTGGAGGATCTCACATCAGGGAGTGTTGAAATACATTCTTGTCTCTCCCTCTCACTAAACTCTGTCATCCAATCCCATTTTACAGATTGAGGTTTAGAAAGAGACTACTAGGAGGCCAGGCAGTGACTCACGCCTATAATCCCAGCACTTTGGGATGCCAAGGTGAGAGGATTGTCTGAGCTCATGGGTTCAAGACCAACCTGAGCAACTTGGCTAGACCTCATCTCTACAATAAATAAAAAAATTAGCCAGGCGCGGTGGTGCATACCTGTAGTTCCAGCTACTTGGAAGGCTGAGGTGGAAGGATCACCTAAGCCTAGCAGGTCAAGGCTGTGGTGGCAGTGAGTGTGTCACTGCACTCCAGCCTTGGTGAAAGAGTGAGACTCCAACTTTAAAAAGAAAGAGAGACTACGAAGTGATTTGCCCCAAATCCCATGCCCTGGATTTGAGGCCAGGTTTGTTGCATTCTAGTGCCTGAACTTTTCATAACACTTTCAGTTTCTGTGTGCTAAATGCACTAGACATTTTTCTGTGCTTCTTTCCTTTATGCCATCTCAACAACTTTAAGATTACTGGCTGTTTGGATATAGGTATGTGATTTGGGGGCAGCATATGGAAAGATTCAAGGCCAGAATGATGAAAGGGGTCCATGCCAATTGTCTCCAAAATGTCCCTATTGCCTTGTCAGCCTCTGCTGTGAAGCTATCTTGGGGTAGGGTGGAGTTGGAAAATCCAAACCAGGATTTTCCAGACAGTGTGCTTGGGATCCTTCTTGATGACTCCAATTGTTTGTTGCTGAATAGACTCCTGAGTGACTGTGAATTAATACTCATACCTGAGAAAATCAAGAATTACAATTTTGAGACCATGAGGGACAGACCTGGGGGGACCCAAGGGTAGATGATCTGAAGCAGGCCCTGTTTTACTCTCTCACCTTTCTTTTCTATCTGGCAGCACTGGATAATGCTGCCCCCTCCCACTTGCTTTTTTTTTCTTTTTAAAGATGTGGGGAGCAGGGCTCGGTGGCTCAACCTGTAATCCCGCGCCTTTGGGAGGCTGAGGTGAGTGGATTGCCTGAGCCCATGGGTTCAAGACCTGCCTGGACAACTTGGCGAGACCTCGTCTCTACAATAAATCAAAAAATGAGCCGGGCGTGGTAGTTCCAGCTACTTGCAAGGCTGAGGCGGAAGGATGGCCGGAGGCGGAAGGATGGCCGGAGCCCAGTAGGTCGAGGCTGCGGTGGCCGGGAGCAGCCACTACACTCCAGTCTGGGCGACAGAGTGAGATTCCAACTCAAAAAAATAAATAAATAAAATAAAGATGTGGGGTATAATTCAGGGTTAGATATACAAATGTTCATTATGCAGGTACCCTTGTTGATGAGGTGTCACTTTTTTTGTATTTATTTATTTATTTGAGTCAGAGTCTCACTCTGTCACCCAGGCTGGAGTGCAATGGCACGTTCACAGCCACTGCACCCTCAACCTGCTGGGTTCAGGCAATCCTTCCACCTCAACCTTCCAGGTAGCTAGAACTACAAGCACAAGCCACTATGCATGGCTGATTTTTTGATTTTTTGGTTTGTTATAGAGACGAGGTCTCGCCATGTTGCCCAGACTGGTCTGGAATTCGTGCGCTCAGGCAGTCCTCTCACCTCTGCTTCCCAAAGTGCTGGGATTATAGACGTGAGACCCCATGCCTGGTTCCTTTTTTTGTTTTTAAATTGAACTTTACTGTGAAGTCTTATTAAAATTGGAATTTTTTGTACAATTTATTTTTTTCTACTTTTCTGTGCATTTATAGAATATAGTGCATATTCTTTTATTTCAGATGTCAGGAAATGCTTTAGGCTGTGGGGTTTTCTTGTGGGTGTGACGAAGAAAGGACAATGGGCTCATGCTAGCCCTGGGAATTAAGTTAAAGGGCAGATACAGCCTGAGTCCTATAATGCTTAACTACTCAGATGACTAAGTCAAGTGACCTGAATTCTGGCCCCAAAGCCAATGACATTTGAAAAGTTTTTTTTTTTCTTTTGAGTTGGAGTCTCACTCTGTCGCCCAAACCTGAGTGCAGTAGCCACTCCTGGCCACCGCAGCCTTGACCTGCTGAGCTCCAGCGATCCTTCTGCCTCAGCCTTGCAAGTAGCTGGAACTACAGGCATGCGCTACCACGCCTGGCTAATTTTTTATTTATTGTAGAGATGAGGTCTCGCCAAGTTGCCCAGGCGAGTCTCAAACCCCCAGGCTCAGACAGTCCACTCACCTCAGCCTCCCAAAAGTGCGGGATTACAGGCTGAGCCACCGAGCCTGGCTGAAAAGTTAATCATCAACTAGACAATCAATTTGGGCAGTTAGATTTTACCCATGAAATTATGATATTGTGAGGATTAAATGGAAAAAAATGGCTGTAAATGCACTGACTGACATGTAGTTGATGCTTAATAAATGTTAGCTCCCGTTTTGTTATTGTTCTCTCCTATTAAGTGTTAATTTGGTTGGTTAGAACCAACTTCAACATATAAACTATTTTGGAATGTCAGAATACTATATCTGTAATTACTTGATCAGTTATTTAGAGAAGGTTTAGAATTCAACATTTTTCTAACATTTTATTTTATTTTATTATTTTTTGATTTGGACTCACACTCTGTCTCCCAGGCTGGAATGCAGTGGCACCTTCATAGCTGCTGCAGCCTTGACCTGTTTTAGGCTGTCCTTCTGCCTCAGCCTTCCAAGTAGCTAGGACTACAGGTGTGCATCACCACACCCGACTACTTTTTTGATTTGTTGTAGGGATGAAGTCTCACCATGTTGCCCAGTCTAGTCTCAAACTCTTGGGCTCAGGCAGTCCTCTTGCCTCTGCCTCCCAAAGTGCTGGGATTATAGACGCGAGCCACCATGCCTGGACTAAAATTTTAATTTATAAAAAAACTTAAGTATTGAAAACAATAGAGAATCAATATATAGAATGGCAGTTTGTAGGAGAACTGATTCTATCTTTGTAGTCTGTTTATAACTATTTTTCTCTGTTGAATATATAGATTAATTACTATAAAAACAATCTGGGAAGCGTGTTTTCTTTATCTGAATGCTTAAAGAAACTAGGCTCTTCAATTTGAACAAATCAATCCCATATGATTACTATTCAATATGTAGGAATTTAACTTAGGCTTTCTAAAACCTTTTGAAAATTTAAATTGGGCTGGACTCAGTGGCTCAGCCTGTAATCCCAGCATTTTGGGAGGCTGAGGCGAGTGAATTGCCTGTGCCCCTGGGTTCAAGACCAGCCCAGGCAACTTGGCGAGACCTCGTCTCTATAATAAATAAAAAATTAACCAGGCATGATAGCCCATACCTGTAGTTCTGGTTACATGGAAGGCTGAGGCAGAAGGATCGCCAGAGCCCAGCAGGTCAACACTGGGGTGGCCGTGAGTGTGCCACTGCACTCTAGCCTGGGCGTGAGTGAGACTCCAACTCAAAAAAAGAAAAAAAAAAATTAAATTGACATTAATAAGACCCAACAGTCACTGTTAATGTTACTTGCAGTTTAATTTTTTCCTGAAAATTCTTCCTGATACAAAAAGAAAGCACTTAATTATTATTTCTGACTTGCTGGCACAAAGACAAAAAATGCTGTATTTCTGCACAACTGTTATTTAAGTGGTGGTAAAAACCTATACATTTAAAATAAAAAGTATATAAATTAAAAATTTTTAATATATCAATGTGAGCCTATATTCAGTTTCTTTTGCTGATAGCATTTGTAACATTTTTTGATTGAACTAGTCTTAATTGGGGACCAGTCTGATTAGTTTGTTTTATTTCGTGAATCAGAGTCTGCTTTGTTTTTGTTTGACAATAAATAACACAAAGTTACTTTACATTTCTTAGTTTTTGTACATGTCAGTAAAATTTTCACAGTAGCCGGGCTCGGTAGCTCAGCCTGTAATCCTGTGCTTTGGGAGGCTGAGGTGAGTGGATTGTCTGAGCCCACAGGTTCGAGACCCGCCTGGGCAACTTGGCCAGACCTCATCTCTACAATAAATCAAAAAATAAGCCAGGCTTGGTAGCACGTGCCTGTAGTTGCAGCTACTTGGAAGGCTGAGGTGGAAGGATCGCCGGAGCCCAGCAGGTCAAGGCTGCGGTGGCCGGGAGCGGCCACTGCACTCCAGTCTGGGCGACAGAGTGAGACTCCAACTCAAAAAAAAAAAAGAATTTTTTGACAGTTTATGTAAACTTGACGGTTTATATTCTTGAAGTCTTAACTTTCATATTCAGCTTGTCTATCATATGGTTCCTTATCTAAACCTCAAAAAAAAAGTTCTGATTTTTTTCATTTGTATTAGTTTGCTGTTTTTATCATAGATGATTATATATTAGGTAATGATATCTGTAAAGCAGCAGTCAAACAAAGGGGATAATATTTTAGCATTCTTTCAACTAAATACAAAACTAAGAGACAAACATCTTGGTATTAAATTATTTAATTAAATTGAAAATGATTGATCTTTACTCTGTTAAACATTGCTTTTAAAATGGAAAGGGCCAGGCTTGGTGGCTCAGCCTGTAATCTCGTGCTTTGGGAGGCTGAGGTGAGTGGATTGCCTGAGCCCGTGGGTTCGAGACCCGCCTGGGCAACTTGGCAAGACCTCATCTCTACAATATATAAAAAAATTAGCTGGGCATGGTAGTGTGCGCCTGTAGTTCCAGCTACTTGGAAGGCTGAGGCAGGAGGATCGCTGGAGTCCAGCAGGTCAAGGCTGCAGTGGCCAGGAGCGGCCACTGCTCTCCAGTCTGGGCGACAGAAGTGAGACTCAAAAAAAAATAAAAATAAAAATAAAATAAAATAAAATAAAATGGAAAGGATAAGTACATAAGAATATTGTTTCTTCTCAGGTTTCAATTAATTTCTTTAACATTTCCCATTTTAGTGAATGGGTTTCTCAAATGCTATTTATTATTTTTAACCAATAGGCCCTTATCGTCTCCTCCCCAATTTGTGCTATTTATGTCAATATTATTTAATAGCATCAGCATAGCGTTTTACTATGCTGAGCAAGATAGTGACTACTTTTATGGACAGCAGCGTCCTTAAATGCAAGCATTTACATATTTCTTTGCCATTAAACTTTTTTCATTCCTTAATATTCTTTTACATGGAACTGTGTAGCCTAATAAATGAGAAAACTGTACAAAAATGTTTTCCTTTTATTACACTGTTTTTATTCCAGGTATTAGTCTTAAATTTTGTTTATTTTTTTCTTTCTTTAAAATAGATGATCCATAATTATATGGAACACTTAGAAAGAACAAAACTTCATCAGCTCTCAGGGAGTGATCAACTAGAATCCACAGCTTACAGTAGAATTAGGTAAGCTTTGTTATACATTTTACATTGAGAAAAAAGTAAAATAAACAATCTGTTTGTTTCTGTTTTTCTCTGTTCTTTAATCCTGTAACAATAGTTAGACTAATTTAAAAAGCTCTCCACTGTGGTTGGAATGCTACAGGAGAGAATAACATAGAAAAATAGAAACTGCCTCACTATTAAAAAGGTAAATTGTGGTTCATGTCACATGAGCAGCCTATCGAGGTATTTGGTTTGTTTCCTGATTTTGATGAAGATTAAACTAGGTTTCAAATGTTCTAATATGTGGGAATGCTGAAATTTATCGGTTTAAAGTCTTTTTTTGCTAGAGAGAGGCATGTTTGAAAGGGTTAGCTAGCCATCTGTTTGATGTAGGAGTGTGAATAAATTATGTAGATCCCTAGGCATTGTAGCCAATGAGCTAAGCCAGAACTCTTAGTGGAGGGGAACATAGTTAATAGGCTGCCTGTCGCTCTGGGTTGCTGCATAAATGCTGGGAGCAGCAGCTCTATGGTTATGAGGTGGGGAGAGCGGGATGACGTCACCGCTTGGGAGCTGCTGCAGGATGGAGTGGAAAGCTGCTGCTGATGGCATTGTTTTTGTGGCAGCAGCTGAATGACAGATCCTCACTACAAAGATACCCCTTTGGCCCCCGTGTAGGCCTCCTGCTTTGGGTGTTTCACCATGCCAGCACAGCGCCATGAGTCCTGGATGCATGCTGCTGTTTGTGTTTGGCTTTGTTGGCGGGGCGGTGGTCATTAATTCGGCTATCTTAGTATCTCTCTCTGTTTTGCTGCTTGTGCACTTTTCTATTTCTACCGGTGTGCCAGCTCTGACGCAGAACCTACCAAGGATACTCAGGTACTCCCGTCTCTCTTGGAAACCCCTGCTTAAATTTTAAAATTTAAAAATTTCTTAAATTTGTAGCTCCATGAGTCTGCTTTGTAACCATTTCTATTGCAGATTGAAACAATGGAAAATGGCCTGAAGCTAGGATTTCGATTCTTAATTTATAGTAATTTATAGGCCATCACTTAGGATATGGCTTTGTGTTTGGAAACTACTGATCAAAGAAAAGGATTTTCATATTGTACTTACACATCAAGTACAAGGTCAATGTGGTCTTGTTTTAAGCAGAATGTTCAAAGAGTAAAAGGAGAGTCAGAGTAGAGCCCGGGTCCAAGTTTATACAACCTCTGCCTCAGCTTCTGAGCATTTTGGGCAAATATCTTTTATGCTGGGACGTGCAGTCGATTAGATACAGGCCATAGGTTTATTTTGTTTTAATTATCCTTTGACTGGTGGCGGTTCAAGTATCATTTTGCAATTTTTGATAACAGCTCACGGTAACCGACAGTTTAAATATTTTCCTCCTAAAGCAAAATATATTTTAAAGTGAAAGAATTTAAACCTTTTAGGGTGAGGCATGCACTTCCCCCCATTATTTACACATCAAAGTTGTGAAAGCTTTACAAAGCCTTTTCACTATTGTTTTGTCAGATGGTGCCCTTTCTCTTCTTTGTAGTCTTGGGTGACAAATATCCGTGCCTGCTTGTGGGGGTAGTCATTAATCTCTGTAGCTTTACTGTTGCTCACTCTACTTCTACCCTATAAAAGCCATCTTCTACATTTTAGAGGCTTAAGGATTGGGGTTCTTTTGTTTTCTACCCCATCAAACTAAAACTATCTGATTTGTTTAGATTTCTGCTTTGTTCATGGTTTTAAATGAAGATTCATAGTATGTAGTTTTTACTGGTTAAAATAAATGTTTTTGACAAAAATAGTTAAATCCTAATTGTGGATGTAGATAAATTTAGAAGAATTAAAGTAGTAAATTCCCTCAATTTGTTCCTTTTTATTCATGGTTCCGTTCATGTTCAATATTATTTTAAGGCCCAGAAATTAAATTTTATCTATGGTTTAAAACTAGCTTTCTTGATTTATAAAATTTGGGAACAATCTTATTACTTGTGTGTTTTTTAGTACATGAAAGATTTGTCCATGTGTATATGTATGTTCAGGCTTTGAAGACATTAAAAGTACCTGAGCTCAAGATGTAGTGTATTAAAATATGGCAAATGTGAAGGGGCTGTTGAGATTTAGGTTCCTTTTGAGAAGGCAGTGCCATGCTAAGCTGTGCGGGGCTGTGCAAGTGGGCACGAGGCTTTGGAGTTGGATGCCTGGGGGCAAACGCTCTGCAGCACATGGCCGGAGGACCTTTGGCAAGTTGCTTAATCTCTCTGTGCCTGAGTTTTCTCCTCTGAAGGGATTTACCCCATTGGGTGGTTTGAAAAATCAAGAGAGACTATTTTGTATTGAACTACAGTTGTAAGATATATGGTAAGTTACACAAGTAAATATTTTTCATAGTCACCTATATGTACCCCATTTTTAGCACAACTGTGTTAGCTCCAGCTATTTTATTGATAAAATACCCTATGTTTGAATTTTAAGTTTCTTGACACAAAGGCTGTTACTGATAATGATTGGATAAAGATATTAAAGTCTTCAATATTAAGATTAAATTGTCAAAGTTGGTAGTTCCAAGTAGGAAGTTCCAAAGAGGGCACATGGGCCTTGGAGTTGAACACATCTGGCCTTGAATCCCAACTCTGCCAATTGCTAGTGCCTAACGTCTCTGGCATCACTTTTCCTGCTCTGAAAACTGGGATCATATTCCCTATTTCCTGAAAAGTATTAAATGAGATAATGTGAATAAATCATGTAGCTCAGTACCTGCTCCATGACTGATGTTCAACCAATGTTATTTTTAAAAACTGCACTTTATATATAAAGTAGGTTTTACTAATTAGTTTTATTAAATATGGTTATTGCCAAAAAGCTATTTCAAAAATGTATTTGCAAAATTATTTATACACATAGACTAACATTTAAATAACCAACTCAAAAATGAATATATAGAACTAAGGCAATTAAAAAAAAACAAGGATTCTGGTAGTTGGTGTAGCTTTTTTAGACAGTAACAGCAGATGTTTTCATTTGGGGGTTTAAATCTGCCACTTGATATTTTTCCAGGTGTATCCCATTCTTTGTTTTGTTTTGTTTTTTTCTTCTGTAAATTTTACCAAAGCATTTAATATGTAAAGCACCAAATATGCATACCAACAATAGTTTACCTTTCAGAATTTCTTTTCGAAAGTAGGATTCTCATGAACTTGCCTAATTACATGTCCTTCTCTTCATTCCCCTAATGTAATTTATTAGTAAAATAAGGAGAGAAGAGTGTGTAGTGATATTATTTTCTAGTGTTGAAACATAACCCAGAACATCACTGACCCACTTGACAGATAGCTAGCTGTTGGTCTCTGAAGAGAAGTTCCCTCCTTACAGAGCAGATTCTGAATGATTGATACAAGCAAAATGAAGACATGGGAATACTAATGTAATTTTGGATTATAGATTTAGATGACTGCGATAGGAAAATGAAACTTGAGTTCATACAAGACTCCTTCCCCCATTAGTTTTAACTTTTTTCAGTATCTGATATGTGTGAAAATGAATGTGTTGTCATTCAGGTGGCGTGATAATTCTCAGTACTAGCTTGATTTCTGTTAACACTGTGATGAACTCTCATCGAGTCTATTGACTTTGCATTCTGAGATAGAGAGCTTTCTATTACACTCAACTGATTACATTCCCAGGCAACAGCAGCTTTATATTTTTATGAAAGTAAATAGAAGTCAATTAGTAGTTCTAGACTCCTTGGGTTTTTAGATACCAAAACCTGTTCCCCCCAAATTGGAGGATGAACATCAGATTAACAAATTTTGTTTTGTAAAGTATGGACATGAAAAAAAAATCCATCTACTAGTCATTGTCACTATCATTTGATGAAAGGACATTTGAAGATCAAAGAAGCAGAAAAAATGTAGTTTGAGATAAGGGTCAGTTATTCTCAAGGAAGAACAGGTTCTGTGTTATATGGAAAACATTGGTGCTTACCAGCATTTGGCAATAACTGGTGTAAACAGAATAGCTGACTAGTCACTTAAATTTTTGTCCTTTGGTTGTTCTGGCAGTTCATAGTCACAGACTTAGGTTTGGTATTAGAATTTAGTCTCAAGCCAGGCTCGGTGGCTCAGCCTGTAATCCCGTGCCTTTGGGAGGCTGAGGTAAGTGGATTGCCTGAGCCCGCGGGTTCGTGACCCGCCTGGGCAGCAAGACCTCGTCTCTACAATAAAAATCAAAAAATCAGCCAGGCATGGTAGCGTGCGCCTGTAATTCTGGCTACTCGGAAGGCTGAGGTGGAAGGATCGCCGGAGCCCAGCAGGTCGAGGCTGCGGTGGCCGGGAGCGGCCACTGCACTCTGGTCTGGGTGACAGAGTGAGACTCCAACTCAAAAAAAAAAAGAATTTAGTCTCTTACTGTGCTACCTTTGACTTTTCCTCCCAAATCAAGTAGGAAAAAGTGCTGCAAGTGTGCAGAAGTGATAAATAACTCTAGTTGACAGGGAAAAGTCCTGTTTTGAGTCTATTTCCTTGTGCGTGCAACTTTGATAAAATGCTGTCTCTCAACCTTTCTGTTTCACTTACTCTTTAAGAAGGCATTCTGACAGTTTTACTAATTCTTGTAGAGTGTTTGGTTGGGAAGAGTACATATACCCTTGTTAAGTGAGGGCACATTTCAAAAGTGGCTTAAGTAAGTTTCTTGGTATAAAAATGAACTTACAGAATAAAAGACTTGTGTAGCAAAACTGGATATTTTCCCACTTTTATTTATTCACCTCATTGTCTCTGTCCTAACTTAGCTTCTTACCAGTAGAGGTCTGCGTTCCAGGAGGCACCAGGCCGTTAGTGTCTTATTTATTTCCAGATTGTACACTTATGAGTTAATGACCCAGGATGACCTGTTAGTAGGCTTGTTTCCACCCTCTAAAAGTGCTTTGATTTGGAATCTTCTATGCATCAATAAAGAATGTGTTTCTTGTTGAAATTCTATTATTATTAAAATTATAACTCTTTTTCATTAAGATTTCCCACAAAGCATTGGAGATTGGACAGCCTTTTATAGAAGTGTTTGGCTTACTTCTTTGGAAAAACTGACAGTGGTTTTCTCATACGTACTCTGGTTGAACTCATACAGTGATTCTGTAGAAAAATAGAGCTTTTCCACTTTAGGGGGATAAAGATCTTTCCACTTGTTTTATCATTTAATCAGTAGTCTTGATGTAGGCAATACATTGATTTTCCCCTGAGCAGAAAAGGCATACCCAGAAGAGGCTTCAGTAAGCACCCAGAGATTGGTGTGAGGATTTGAAAAGTCTAGAAATCAGAGTGTGGGCTCCCATCCAGAAGAGGAGACAAGTCCCCTAGGGTAACCTAAGTCTGATTAAACACTCAGCAGTTCTTCTCCAGACCAACCCAGACCAGACCACCTACAGTTTCCTGGGCAAGGAGCTCAACAGTAACCTATAAGATTCCATAGCTGTTTCTTACAACTTTTCTGAGTTTTCTTGCGACTAACTTAAACTTCTGAGACTCTGTCCTTTGGTAAGTCTGTTTATTCATATGGCAGACAATATTATTTGAGTGATGATTCTAAAGCAGTGACAGCCTAGGCTTATTATTTATAGTCCTTACAAATAAAAAGAAAATAAATGCTTAATTTTTTCTCCCCTCTCCAAATAGAAAAGAACGCCCTATATCATTAGGGATTTTCCCATTACCTGCTGGAGACGGGTTGCTTACACCTGACACTCAGAAAGGAGGAGAGACCCCTGGTTCAGAGCAATGGAAATTTCAGGAATTAAGTCAACCACGTTCTCATACCAGCCTGAAGGTAAGCTTTATTCTGCTGAAATTGTCAATTTACATTTTATAAGCTTCCTTATCCTAATTGATGTCCTAGACAACCAGAACATAATAAAATGTAATCATCTATGTATATTTTAGTTTGTAAAATTACTGTCTTTTTGAGTCGGAGTCTTACTCTGTTGCCCAGGCTGGAGTGCAGTGGCATGCTCACGGCCACTGTAGCCTCAACCCACTGGGCTCAGGCAATCCTTCTGCTTCAGCCTTCCAAGTAACTGGAACCACAGGCATGTACCATCATGCCCGACTAATTTTTCTTGATTTATTGTAGAGACGAGGTCTCGCCAGGTTACCCAGGCTGATCTTGAACCCATGGGATCAGGCAATCCTCTTGCCTCCCAAAGTGTTGGAATTATTGGCATGAGCACCTGGCTTAATTACTGTCTTTAAAAAAAAAAAATGGAAATGAGCTCGTCTCAAAGAGTGTTAGTTTTTTACTATTCTGTTTCAAGTTATAGTGAAACAAAATGAAGCATTGTTACATATTGATTATTATACTAATGACAAAAATTAATTTCTATTTGATTTAAGCTAAATAATATGAGTTTAGGTTGGAGTGGTTAGCAAACCTAATTATGTCAAACTTAAAAATTACTGTTACCTGAAATCCTTGGTTCATAGTTTGAAGCTTCACAATTCAGTAGGGTTGCACTTAAAACAAGCACACATTGTAAAACTATTTCTTTTTTTTTGTTTGTTTGAGTTGGAGTCTCACTCTGTCGCACAGACTGGAGTGCAGTGGCCACTTATGGCCACTGCAGCCTCGTCCTGCTGGGCTCCGGCGATCCTTCCGCCTCAACCTTCCAAGTAGCTGGAACTATAGGCACACACTACCACGCCTGGCTAATTTTTGATTTGTTGTAGAGATGAGGTCTCGTCTAGTTGCCCAGGCAGGTCTCGAACCCGCGGGCTTAGGCAATCCACTCACCTCGGCCTCCCAAAGTGCTGGGATTACAGGCTGAGCCACCGAGCCCGGCCTGTAAAACTATTTCAAAGCAGTATATAAAAGTACATAATGTTTAGCTAAAAAGTCCCTGTGTAAATTCATTATAGACTATATTCTTGATGAAAAACTTGTCATCAAATAAGTGATAACTGTAATGAATAATATACTGTAAGAGTGGAGATATACTAATAACTTTTAAAAATATTTAAGACTATGTTCTATATCTTATAATGAAATATTCATAAAGGGAATATTGATTATAAAAGATACTTTGTTGGCCAGGCACTGTGGCTCAACCTGTAATCCTAGCACTTTGGGATGCCAAGGCGAGAGGATTGCCAGAGCTCGGGGGTTTGAGACCAGCCTGGGCAACTTGGTAAGACCTCATCTCTACGACAAATCACAAAAACTAACTGGGCATGGTGGCGTGCACCTGTCATTCCAGCCACTTGGAAGGCTGAGGTGGAAGGATCGACTGAGCCCAGCAGGTCGAGACTGCAGTGGCTGTGAGTGTGCCAGTGCATTTCAGCCAGCGCAACAAAGAGTGAGACTCCAAATCAAAATAAAAAAACCAAAAAACTTTGTTACATTATAAAATCTACTCTATCATAAAACAAACAGGCCACCCATAATGAATACAAATGAATTACTTATATTTTATTTCCTTTTCCTGCTTTTTTTTTCCTCTGTAATACTTGTCATGGTCTAAGTACTTAAAGGTAGCTCTTATGATGCTCCTAAAATACTAATCATTTACTGTATTTATTTGCCTTGTTTGTTTCTCTCCACTAAGAACATACATTTCATGAGGGTTTTTTACTGCTGTATCCCATAGCACTTACATAAGTGCCTAGCATGTTGTAGGTACTCAGAACATGTTTGTTGAATGCATTATTTTATTTTATTTATTTATTTATTTTGAGTTGGAGTCTCTCTCTGTCACCCAGACTGGAGTGCAGTGGCTGCTCCCAGCCACCGCAGCCTCGACCTGCTGGGCTCCGGCGATCCTTCCACCTCCGCCTTGAATGCATTATTTTAGATGTTAAAGAGAATCTTTTAGGATAATAGAAAGTAGAGGCATTCAGGATCATTCTATTGACCTTTGAAATGTGCTCAAAACATTAAGTGGTCAATACATATTTGATAGCTTTTCTCCCACTGAAGAGTATTTTTTAACAGGAAGTTTTCCCTTGCCTTTCCCCTTTTCTTGATCAGTTTATTACAAATTATAGTGCTCAGTGTTAGTTCACAGCAATGTACTGGGGAACTCTCTCATTCTTTACTCCCACGCTGCTGCTACTCTTGTAGCCTGCCTGGAGGCTTAATAGATTTTTCACAACACTCATCTCTCAACTGCCTACTTGCTGTGCCCCCTTTCCCAACAAAATTAAATAGGAGGGATGCTTTCAGTACATGGAACGTGTATCCCAGATGGTAACTATATTTTCATTACTACTAAAGTGCACTTTAAGAGAAGATTATTATAATTCTATTGTTCTTTAATCCAGTGACATGCTGTGACAGAACTTGACTGGCAAGTTATAAACCGATTAGCAGATTATTAACACAGACTGAAGCAGACAGTTTCTTGTGTCCTCCCTAGAGTTACTGAGGCAAGTACTCCCCAGAAAGTTTCTAAAGCAAAATCCTCTCTCTCTTCCCCTTATCTGGACATGGAGCCACTAAATGAGATAAAATCTCAATAGATACAGATTTCCAGGAATGGGATGGTACATTACAAAATGGCAAAAGTTCAGTTTGTAAAGTATGTTTACTGATAAGGATGTGTAGTATTTTATTATTCACCTAAACCTTTGTCATTAGCCAGATATCTTTCTCTAACCTTATGAGGTCTGGGAATCGGGTTGAGGGCTCACTCATGGCCTATGCCACAGGCATGTCACATGCCCTTTCATCTTGATTTCCATGTGTGACAGGCATTAGACTAGACTATCTCTTATTTATTTATTTATTCATTCATTCATTGAGTAGGAATTAGGCTGGAGTGCAGTGGCACAATCACAGCTTACCACAGCCTCCACCTCTGGGGTTCAGGTGATCCTCTGCCTCAGCCTCCTGAGCATCTGGGACTACAGGCATGCACCACACCCAGCTAATTTTTTTTAATGTTTGTAGAGATGAGGTCTCGCTATTGTTTTCCAGGCTGGTCTTGAACTTCTGGGCTCAGGTGATCCTCCTGCCTCATCTGCCAAAGTGCTGGGACTACAGGTATGAGCCACCATGCCCCAGTCAGATGATCTCTAATTTAAAATACCCTTTCTGGCCAGGTGTGGTGGCTCAAGCCTGTAATCCCAGCACTTTGGAGGGCTAACGCGAGAGGATTGCCTGAACTCGTGGGTTTGAGACCAGCCTGGGCAACATGGTGAGACCTTGTTTCTACAATAAATTAAAAAAATTAGCCGGATGTAGTAGCACATGCCTGTATTTCCAGCTACTTGGAAGGCTGAGGTGGAAGGATTGCCTGAGCCCAGCAGGTCAAGGCTGCAGTGTCCGGTAGCGTACCACTACACTCCAGCCTGGGCAACATAGTGAGACTTCATTTCAAAAATAAATAAAATACCCTTTCTCCTGAGAACTTTGGGGAGGACCTAGCCATATTTAGGGCATGCTTTGACTTCATTAAGAAAAAAATTGAAGGTGTGAATTATAATTGACATGAATTTTTACCAGCATAATTTTTCTGTGTGGTAAGCTTAAGATAAAAATGTTTTGTGAGAAAACCACATGATGGATTATAACCAGGGAAGCAGAGAACATTAGAAAACTTTGTGGCAGAGGAATAAGATAAGAGAATTTGCCAGTGATTGTGAAGTTATGGCCCTTCTTTGCTGTTGTATTGCAGATTTCTCACTGTGAAAGACCTGTGGTCAGTGAGGTTATAATAACCCAGTATATTTTCTAGAAATGATGCACTTAGAAAAATGTACTACAAGTTTTTTTTTTTTTTTGAGTCAGTTACTCTGTCACCCATGCTGGAATGCAGTGGCATACTCGTGACTACTGCAGCCTCAACCTGCTGAGCTCAGGTGATCCTTCTGCCTCAGCCTTCCAAGTAGTTGGTACTATAGGCATGCACTACCATACCTGGCTAATTTTTAAATTTTATTATGGAGACAGGGTCTCACCAAGTTGCCCAGGCTGGTCTCGATCCCTTGGGTTCAGGAATCTTCTCACCTCCACCTCCCAAAGTGCTAGGATTACAGTGTGAACCACTATGCCTGACAAAGAAAAATGTACTCCAAGTTCTTAAAAATAAGTGTTTGTACATGTTATTTCTTGACTTACCTTATTCATGTGGTGATCAACAAACAAGTATAGAAATGATAGAATTTCAGATATTGTTAATGATATTAAGAAAGCAAGGTAGGAAAACCCCCTCGGGTCCCCTCCCACTGTGGGATCTTTTCTGTTTTCTCAATAAATCTGCTTTCTCACCTGAAAAAAAGAAGAAAGCAAGGTAAGCTAGAGAATAATTAGTAAGGAAGGGTGCTTATTTTAGAGTGGCAAGGAAGGGCCTTTCACAGAAGGGGCCTTTGACCCTGACATGGGGGTGTTCGGGTGGGTGAAAAGGTCTGACAGAGTTTGAAGAAGGTGAAGGAACAACTGCAAGGGTCCTGGGGTGGGTACGCAGGCAGCATATTGGAAGAACCGGGGTTTTTTCTTCATCCCACTCTTTAGACTTTCAGTCCCACCTGCTGTACCAATACGCCTTTTGTCAAGGGTGCCAAAAGCATCTATCTTTCCAAATCTCATGGAAACTTCTCAGTCTTTGTTTACCTTTTAGCAGCATCTGACATAGCTGGAGACTATTCAGCTTCTTGAGATGCTTCCTTTAGTTTGCTTCTAGGACCCACCCCCTACTCTGTGGTTTTCTTCACTGTTCCTTCTTCATTGCTGGTTTCTCCTCTGCTTTTGGATCTTTAAATGTTGGGGTATCCCAGGGCTCTTTTAGTCTGAATAGATCAAATTCCAGGTTTGTAAATGCCATTCATATGTCAGTGTTCACAAATCTGAATCTCCAACTTTGATCCCTTCCCTGGGCTCTGGACCTTTGCATCCAACGGTTCTTCTGTGCAGTTTCCCCTCCTAGATAGTATTAGGTTACCATACTAAGAGAGTCGAAATACTCCTTCAAGGCCAGTCCAGATGTCAGTGTTCACATGCAGCCTCACCTGACACCCCACTGATTGTCCTCAAATCAAGTTTAAAGATCAGTTCAAGGCAGAAAGCAGAGGAGTTTTATAGTGTATTATTAATAGAAATTTCTTACTGGGGTATGCCTAGTGAAATTGGTATAAAAAAAAACTCGTGTTAAATTATCAAAGCTGTTCTGTTAAAAATGTATTATAAAAATGCTAAAGCTGGGAATGAAAAATGTTAGGTAAGGCTGTTCATGTACTTGAATTATATTCACGAACAAGCTGCAAAGAAAGAAGGAACTGGAGAACAAAAGGCTAAGGCAACCCCGAAGAACAATAAGTATAGGAACTTGCCTTACCAGATACTGAGGCTTACTCTAAAGCTATGATTATTAAGATGTACAGTATTACTTGATCTTCCCTT
>NW_007248839.1:125908-201251 GCF_000164805.1 Carlito syrichta
CCACAATTCAGTCCTAAAGCCACTAGGTAGGGCAGAGCAAGGTTAGGCTCTGCAGGGTGGGGCAGGGGTTGGTATCGTAACTCAATATAAGGTTGGGAGGGTTTGCATGTGGTGACAGCCTGCTGTAGAGAGGTCAGGGCCCCAGCAGTGTGAAAGACATCCCTGCAGAGTGACAACCTGGCTTGGGGGTTTCAGATCCTAAACAGGTGATGCGGGCCTCCCCAAGAAGATATGCCCGGCATAGGATGTCAGAGCTTGAGCAGATGGGGAAGGTGGCATCTGTGTGTGTGGTGGGCGAAGAAGGGTGGAACAGAGAAAAAGAAGATGCACAGGAAGAAAAGACCACTGATGGAGGTTTGTAGTGACAGAGAGGAGAGGCCATAAGAGACTTGAGTTTTGGAAGAGAGAAGAGAGTCTTAGAAGTGGTTGTCAGCAGGGTCAGCTGGTATGGAGAAGTCAAGCGAATGAGGACTACATTTGTGAAGGTGTAGGCATAGACTTGAGCAGTTGTAGGGCCAGTTACAGGAGTAAATTGGAATCGTAAAAGGGAGAAATAGGAAGTCTAGACTACTCAGGAAAGGTGGCTGTGGTGAGAGGAGAGAACAAGGTAACTAGAGGTGGAGGTGGAGGTTGGCAGAGTGGAGAGAATAGTACTGTTTAGGCTTGTTTGCCTGCTTAGAAGAGTTCAGTAGAAAGAAAAACTGAAGACCAGGGAGTGAAGAAAGATAATGATACATCAGAATCCTAGAAGATGGGCAGAGGAAAGGGATCACATATCCCAACTGTAATTCAATTCATTTTCATTGACAAGAGACTTTCACTTTTCCCTGTCTTTCACCATTGCAAATAAGGCTGTGGTAATAACAGCCAAGGCTGGAAAACTGCATGAAAATTATGAGGATGGGATTACACACACACACACACACACACACACACACACACACACACACAGAGGCATGTGTATACTTATTCCAAAAGCAAATACTAATTTTTTCTTTGAAGAATATCCTGGGTTATTGGTTATTAGTTGAATATGAGTTTTAGAACTGAGAAAAAGAATTTGAACTAGCTGAGAAGCAATTGGATAGGTACCTACTTGTGTAAACTTTAAAGTGTTCTTTTAAAATCACATGACTTGAAATACTTGTAGCACTGCTCTAAGAAGCTCTTGTTAGCAGAGTTTGGTATGTAAAGCCAGTGGTCAATGTGTGCTGCATTCTTCAGGGGATGTGCTTAGCATACAGAGCAGGAAGTGTCAAAACAGAGCCAGCATTCTTGTTGGGAAGAATTTTCCATCCTCCTCCATTTGTGATTAAGTTCTGAAATAGTTCCTATTCCTTTAATTCCTTTAGTTTTGACGAGCTTGGATCTTTGTAGTAGTTGAACCATATTTCTGTATTATATGTTATTAAATATTCCTATTATAAAATACATGTATATTTTAAAACTTTTTTTTAACAGTTAAAGCTCTGTTTTTAAAAACCTTTTTTGAAGTAACTTTAGACTTACAGAAAAGTTGCACAAATAATGCAGAGCTGCCATATACCCCACACCCAGCATCCCCTGATGTCTAACCATAGCACAATTATCAAAACTCAGAAATTAACATTGGTATAATGCTATTAGCTAAACTACAGATTTGTAGGGTTTCACCAATGTTTTCACTAATGTCAGTTTTCTATTTGAGGGTCCAGTCCAGGATCCCACATTGCATTTAGTCGTCACGTCTCCTCAGTCTCTTCCAGTGTGTGATAGTTGCTTAGTCTTTCCTTGTCTTTCATGGCCTTGAGACTTTTGAAGAGTCTGGTTAGTTCTTTTGAAGAACATCTCTCAGTTTAGGCTTCTCTAATGATTTCTCATGATTAGATTGAGGTCTCGTGTTTTTGACAAGAATACCACAGAAGCCTTAAGCCTTTTAATGCATCATATCAGAGGATAAATAATGTCGATGTGTCTTATTAGTGATAAAGTTAACTTGATAGCTTAGTTCAGCTAATATGTATCGGACTTTTCCACTAAAGTTACTATTTTCCCTTTTATAATTAAAAAGTATCTTGATGGTATACTTTAAGGCTATTCGGATGCTCTGTTTTTCCTCAAACTTTTGTCCACGGATTTTTATCATCCACCGGTGGATCTTGCCTGCCACAGTTATTAGTAAAATATTGCTAATGGTTGCTTTCTGTTTTCTTCATCTTTCTACATTTATTAGTTGGAATTCTTTATGGGAGAGGTGTCCTTTTTTCCTCCTTCCTATTTGGATTTAGTGGATGTATTTTTACTCTATGGGCTTTCCAGAACCTATCATTTCTTAGGTTTCTCAGACATTCCGGCTTTGGATACTGGAAGCTCTTTGAGGTTGGCTCCTGGCCTCTTGACATGCCCCGTTCTTTTCTGAGTACTTTCTTTCTTCCTGGTACCATAAAATGCTCTATGCTCTTAAATTTTCCCTGCCCCAACACTACAAAATGGACTACTTCTCCAAGGAGCTCTGGCTCATTTTTTGGGAGAATGGTATTTGGGAACCAAGATCTAGGCACTAAGTATATTTATTACTTGGAATGTGATTGCTTCTGGGCATTCTCTTTCTTTGATGCTGGGGCTGGATTTTTCCAGTAGTTTATGATCTGTATTACTTCCTTATAGACTTTTGTATTAGCATATACAGTAGGGCGAAATAAAAGTAGAATATTAAAAAATGGTTTGTATATTATAATACTTCATATTATTTTTGCTTGTGACAGTGAATAAGGAGTTTGTTCTATAGACTCAATGCATATAGACTCTTTTCCTCGCTTGTATCTTCATTTGATAACAAGGAACCACCCATAGGTGGTCATTATGGCCTGAAGGGTAAAAAGGATAAAGATTTTGTGCTTTCAGTCTTTTTGTACTTTCTCCCCTTTTAAACATTTGCTTGGGGAAGGAGGAATGGAATTAGTTTTTAGTAGATGTTTATAAATGGAATTTTTTTTCTTTTTGGCATATTTATGTTGACCAAGAGGCTTATGTATTCTGAAAATACAAATTGAAAAAAAATTGAAAAATTTGAAAATGTTGGTATTTAAAGCTCATATTTCAAATGTAGCTTCTTTTGAAGTTGATATGTAGGTATTTATTAATACTTACTGATGTTTAATGTTTGAGCAAGCTTTTAGAATGGAAAAGTTGTTTTAAATATTTTATGTTGGAGAAAATTATCTTGTTTTAAAAACTATTTATTGCTGGGCTCGGTGGCTCAGCCTGTAATCCCGCGCCTTTGGGAGGCTGAGGTGAGTGGATTGCCTGAGCCCGTGGGTTTGAGACCCGCCTGGACAGTGAGACCTCATCTCTACAATAAATCAAAAAATCAGCTGGGTGTGGTAGCGCATGCCTGTAATTCCAGCTACTGGGAAGGCTGAGGCTGAGGCGGAAGGATCGCCGGAGCCCAGCAGGTGAGGCTGTGGTGGTCGGGAGCAGCCACTGCACTCCAGTCTGGGTGACCGAGTGAGACTCCAACTCAAAACAAAACAAAACAAAACTATTTATTGATGCTCACTGTGTTAGGCACAGTGCTATGTACTAGAAATGTTGTTATGGTGCTCAGAGGTCCAAATGCTTTCTAATTTCTTTTAAGTAGTTATATTACTGCTTGGGAGGCTGAAGTGGGAAGATTGCTTGAAACCAGGAATTCCAGGCTTCAGTGTGCTATGATGGTGCTTGCAAATAGATACTATACTCCAACCTGGGCAACAGAGTAAGATCGTGTGTGTGTGTGTGTGTGTGTGTGTGTGTGTGTGTGTGTGTGTGTGTACGCGCGCGTGTGGGTGTGTATGCGCGTGTGAGTGTGCGTGCACGCTTTGATTTGGAATCTTAGTGTTGCCCAGGTTGGAGTGCAGTGGCACGCTCATGGCCCATCATGACCTTGACCTGTTGGGCTCAGGTGAGAGCCTTCAGCCTCAGCCTTCCAAATATCTGGAACTACAGGCATGTGCCACTGCTCCCGGCTAATTTTCTTAAATTTTTTGTAGAGCCAAGGTCTTGATGTATCTCTCAGGCTGGTCTCGAACTCCTTGTTTCATGCCACACTGGGATTACAAGTGTGAGCCCCTGTGCCCAGCCAAGACCTTGTGTCTAAAAAAAAAATTATATTAGTTCAGTTTCACAATTTTTAAAACTACTGAAGAATAGACTAAAAATGGAAAATTTCTGTAACTCTGTCTCCTTTCCTTGTCGTGTAAATAGTTATATATCCTTAAGACCTATTTCTTTACATTTGCACATAGATAACACATGTCTTGCTAAAGTAAATGGGTTTATGTTATATTTTCCTGAAGTTTGCTGCTTCTCCCCTCCCCCCAACAATGTATCTTGCCTGGGCATGGTGGCTTATGCCTGTAATTCCAGCACTTTAGGAGCCTCTGAGACAAGAAGATTGCCTGAGCCAAGGGGTTCAAGGCCAGCCTGGGAAACTTGGTGAAACTTCATCTCTACAATAAAATAAAAAGTTAGCCAGTCATGGTGGCGTGTGCCTGTAGTCCCAGCTACTTGGAAAACTGAAGCAGCCCAGCAGGTTGAGGCTGCTGTGGCTATGAGCATGCCACTGCACTCCAACCTGGGCCACAGAGTGAGACTCTGACTCCAAAACAAACAAACAACAAAAACAAACAATGTATCTCGAAAGTCATTCTACTTTTACATAAAGAAAGCCACCCAGTTTTTTACCTAGTTTTTGGTGAAATGAACAGTTGACAATGGTCACAGGTGATGAAAATTCAGAATCAAAGATCATATAAATAAACATGAAGTGCTCTCATCATCATCAAAAAAGTCACTGCACAAGGTACTGAAGTTAATTGGCTCGATTGTGGTCATTATTTCATAGTGTACATAAAACATCACCTTAACTATATATCATTTTTATTTGTTAATTATACCTCAAAGCTAGGAGAAAGTCTATTAAAGAAGGAGGGAGACATGTAACAGCACAAAGGGTACCTGGTACCATACCAGGAGGAGTGAGGACTAGTTGGAGGCCCAAACTCCACCTGCATGCAGCCTGCTTGTGTAATTCAACCTTACTTTACCCCACACCTTTAAAATAAAATAAAATTTATTAAAAGAAGAGACAATCTGGTTTCAGGTTTCTATAGAGTGAATTATACCTTTCTCATCTGTGACTTTTTTTTTTTTAAGGGCAGTAACTGAGAGCTAGCAACTTTTAAAAAAGACTTTGATGAATTTCCAGACCGAGAGTATATAAAACTTGAGGTTGCCCTTTGTGTTTAAGAGAAACACTGGTTTTATAGAAGGAAAATGTACAGATAGAAGTAAAGAGTATGAATAAATAGGTGTTTTCAGTTCTACTACACTGATCTATTCATGTGTTAAATGGTTTGAGTGACTGGAGTAAATATCAGGAAGATTTTATAGGGCGCGTAAGTAGAAAAAAGAGCTAAATGATGAGCTGCTTATCGATAAGTATAATGGAAGACAGCTGATCCAAATGAGGGCTTCTAGACCAGCATGTCACCTAAATTAGAGTCTTACAGGAGGTTATTTTGAGTCAGAACACTACAAAGTCTCCAAAATCCTCCTTTTAAGCATAGTAGATAATAGATAGATGAATCTTGTATCCTGGGAGGTAGTACAAGCCGAAGATAAAAATATGTTAAAACTTAGTAAGTACATAATTTTTTTCTCTTTTATAATCTTTCCCTCTTCCCAGGTCAGCAATAGTCCTGCACCTCTGAAGGCTGTAGAACAGGAGGTGAGAATGGTGTTTCAAAGCATTTTGCAAAAGTACACAAAAGCAATTAACTGCTGGTTACTTCCTCAACTGCTACTCTCAAGACATCACATGCTCAGTTTGGAAGACTCTTGATGTTATTCACTAAAATACAAAAGAAAATGATTTCCTCTACCGTGGTTGCTAGGGCTTTACTATAATCATGATTTATCCTTCTCCCAAAGGGGAGGCTCTAAAATAACAATAAAAAGTATAGTAAAGGCCAGGCTCGATGGCTCAGCCTATAAGACCAGCACTCTGGGAGGCCAAGGCAAGTGGATTGCCTGAGCCCGTGGGTTCGAGGCCCACCCGGGCAACTTGGCGAGACCTTGTCTCTACAATAAATCAAAAATTAGCTGGGCATGGTAGTTCGCGCCTATAGTTCTGGCTACTTGGAAGGCTGAGGCGGAAGGATCGCTGGAGCCCAGCAGGTCGAGGCTGCAGTGGCCGGGAGCATGCCACTGTACTCCAGTCTGGGCGACAGAGTGAGATTCCAACTAAAAATAATAATAATAATTAAAAAATGAAAGTATAGTAAAGACATAAACCAGTAACAGTTGTTTATTATCCTTATCAAGTATTATATACTGGACAGAATTGTATGTGCTGTACTTATGTATACCTGGCCACACAGTAGGTTTGTTAACATCAGCTTCACCACAAACATGTAAATGTGTTACCCCAGGACATTACAACCGGCTCTGCATTCAACTAGGTGATAGTTTTCAGTTCCTTTGTGATCTTAGGGGACCGTCATCATCTATGCTACATGCTCTCTGCTGTTCACCAACATGTCATTATGCAGTATTTTCTTTGAGCATGTTGTTGGCCAAAAGTAATGTATTTTATCTTTTAACAAATTGATGTTTAAGTTTGTCTTTCTTCATTCAATGTTAGTCAAGGCAGTCAGGTATCATGATAGCAGGAATATTGTGCTCCCAACCAAGTGCTGTGGCAGGCTTCCTCTAAGTGCTTTTCTGCCACTGCCTGGGTGACCAAGGAGAATTACCTCTTTTGAAAACTATCCCCTAAAATCAGAGCGTTTCCATTCTCGGCTCTCATGCTGTATCTCTTAGATCCAGTTGTCAGAAGTACAACCCACATAGTGAGCTATTTTAAAGAGTGTAAAATATTTTGTGTAGTAAGTATAAAAGGGAAATCAGTTACAGATAAATAAATCTCATATTATTTGGATAGCCTAGGACAAATTGAAAGCATCATTTCCCTCTAAGTTACTTAATTTTACCACTTCCTTATAGCCTGAAACTGTGATCCCTTGAGGTATCATAGTCCTTTTTCACTTTAGGATCGGCTTTCTCCTGGTTACTTTATTTCATGCTCCTAGATCCATGAATGAATTTAGGGAGATAGGCTTTTGCAAACTATATATGTGAACTCTGATTACTAAATACAAATTTTCTTAAGGTAAAACTAACCAGGCCTTTTTTAGGGGTGGGAGACTGGAATGGTAAGGGGGAAGAAGAGATAATTTCTCTACTTGACTTTTAAGAGATAAACAACAAGTCCAAGATTGACCTCAAGCTGTTTATTTTTTGAATAGCTTCAAAGGCATCACTTTCTCAGTATAGAAGAACTTGATATTCTCTAGAGCTTTCTGAATCCACAGCGTTGATGGGTTTAAGTGCTTCCATCCACACTGTTTATCAGGAACATGGACTATTTATTTTATACTTTAAAGTGTGTGTTATATTCTAAACCATTAAAGAATGGGGATTCGTGTACAGATAACATAAACATGAATTACCAGGCTGTTAAATTACTCAAAATAAGACCACTTTAATTTTTTAATAGAGTATACATCAAAGCAAAGAGAAAGAGATTAGTGCTCAGAGAGACTGGTTGTCATCACTTTAGTTTTTTAGCTCCAGAGGTATCACTGTCACTTTCTCTGACTCAACTCCTAACAAGCTAATTTGCTGGACTTAGTAGATTTGTATCAGATACTTCTGTATTAGGTGCCAGTCACCAACTCAAGAAAATAGTCAGAAATTTCATTTTTTGATTTCAAGAGGGAAGGAGGTGATGGAGAATTGAACAGTTTATTTCTTTGGCTTGTATTCCTTCTCACTGGAAATCAGCCTAGTATGAAATGCACAGAAGAAAATAATTGGCTGTACAGTTTGGATAATTTTATTAACATATGGTTAGTATTGTACTTCAGATGATAGATAATCAGAATTATCTTAAGCACAAGCCAATAATGGGTAATCCAAAATTCATAAATGGTATGAATGGTTTTCTGTTTCTCAAAACTTTCTCCCAAATCAAAAGATAATTTCATCCAGTTATATTCAAATTTGTTTAGAATGTATTTGCTTTTTCCCTTATCATAAAAGTAGCACATGCTTACTGTCAAAAATTTTGGAAAGAATAAAAAGTATTATAAGCAGGAAAAAATTTATTTGCTCCCTTTAGTTACTTTACGTGCCTTTTAAAAAAGTTTAGGATCATACCATATATCATTTTATATTCTGATAGTTTTAAAATTGATTATACTGTATAAAACTATTTTAATCCCCACTGTCTTTGCAAAATATTATGAATATTTTCCATCTTAGTAAATATTCTTCTACAACACAGTTTTTAATTGCTGTATAATATTCTTTTTATTGTGATTTACTTAATTTCCTATATAGAGGCATTTGATTTGTTTGCAATTTATTTTATTGTTGTAAGAACACTTAACATGACATCTACCCTCTTAAAATTTTAAGTGTAGGCTGGATGTGGTGTCTCATGCCTATAATCCAAGCACTTTGGAAGGCTGAGGTGAGAGGATTACCTGACCCCACAAGTTCGAGACCAGCCCGGGCAGCATAGCGAGACCTCATCTCTGCAGTAATCCAAAAAATTAGCCAGGTGTGGAGTTGCACACCTGTTGTCCCAGCTACTTGGAAGGCTGAGGTGGGAGGATCACCTGAGCCCAGCAGGTCGAGACTTCAGTAGCCGCGAGCGTGCCACTGCATTCCAACCTGTGCAACAGTGAGACTCCAAGTCAAAAAAAAAATTTTTTTAAGTGTACAACACATTATTATTATTATTATAGTTATTATTATTTTAAGAGATGGGGTTCTCCCTGTATTACCCAGGGTGGCCTTGAATATCTGGCCTTAAATGATTCCCCCCAACTTGGCCTCCCAAGTATCTAGGACTACAAGCACAGGCCACCACACCTGGCTTTAGAATGTGTTATTGTTGACTATAGTTACAGTGTTGCCCAGTAGATCTCTAGACCTTACTTACCTTGCTTGACTACAACTATACCCTTTGATTAGTAACTCACCATTTTCCCCTTTCCCCAGCCCCTGGCAACCATCTTGACTTCTTGACACTCTTGACTTCTAAGAATTTGATTGTTTTCCAGTTTTAACTGTTATATGTGTACATCTTTTACTGTCACATGTATACATATTTGATTATTTTTTTGAATGTGTACATATTTTTTGCAGTTTAATATATAAGCATTTTCCTTTGTCATTGAAAATTTATTTAAGTAAGTGTTGTACTCAAACATGGATATACTGCTTTTTTTTTCTTTTTATAGATTCAGAATCTCAGAAGTGATTCGGTTTTGGTAAATGGATCACTGTCATGGATCTGTGTGTTCCTTAAAATAATGATGAGCCATAAAATAATCAGTGGCAGACCAATTATCATACAAGTACAATATAAACTGTCAAAAGTTTAGGATAGCAGGGATTTACTAGGGTGAAAGTCTTCAGTGAGCACTTGAGTTTTATACATATGTTAGAGCCCAAGCCCACCTATAAAGCCCAGATACTCCAGAGTCTTTTAAAGAGTAATCTACAATGGGTGTGCCATTCATATTCTTTGACTTTCTACACTTCTCATCTTTTAAAAAATAAAAAATAATGCTTGAGATAGACTTGATGGGTATAGGGGAACTGTTGAAGGGATAAAGATCTCTCCATTTTCCATAGCGAATATAATAATACTTTACACTTATAATTTTATATGCATAATTATACAAGTAGTTATAACTACAGCTATAAGTTGTAAGTAATAATGTTTTAAATATTTAGTATGTGTGAAACACATTGCTAAGCCATTATATAAAATAACTATGAAGTAGGTGCTGTTATCTCTATTTTACAGATGAGAAAATATAGGTATAGGAGTACAGGCATAATTTACCCAAGGTCATACATTCAGTGAATGGTAAATTCACTGAATTTACTCTAATCATTATTCTTTTTCTTTTTTTGAGTTGAAGCCTCACTCTGTCACCCAGGCTGGCTTGCAGTGGCACACTCACAGCCACCGCAGCCTTGACCTGCTGGGCTCAGGCAATCCTTCTACCTCAGCCTTCCAAGTAGCTGAAACCACAGGCGTGTGCCACCACGTCTGACTGATTTTTTGATTTATGCAGAGATGAGGTCTCACCAAGTTACCCAGACTGTTCTTGAACTCCTGAGCTCAGGCAATCCTCTTGCCTCGGCCTGAGTGCTGGAATTACAGGCTTAAAGCCACCATGCCTGGCCAATTATTTTTCATTAGTTGTGGTGGTGGTGGTAAACTTTTTGTCAGGTTCTCTTTTCTTTATTATGTATTTGTTTCCTGTGGCTAGGAAATCACTCTGTAGGTTCTCTTTTCATAGGATCTAGGTACTGCAAAACAACTGCCTCATTCTTAGTAACCATTGGACAACTGTTTTCAATTATTTTGGAGCCACAGAATGGGTTCTTTTCCCAGAAAAATACATTATACACAAATTTTTACTTACAATTTCAGTCTGCACATACTTAATGAACCTATCTTTAAGCTCTAGAATAGATGTTATCACATTTTAATGAATATATAAATCACCTGGATTGCTTGTTAAAATGCAGTTTACCTGATTTCACTGCTCAAAGTTTGATGCACAAAGTCTGGAGTTGGACTTAGATTCTGTCCCCCTTCTGTTTTTTTTTTTTTTTTTTTTCTTTAGAGACAAGAGTCTTGCTGTTGCCCAGACTGGTGTATAGTGACACAATCATAGCTCACTGCAGCCTCGACCTCCTAGACTCAAGTGATCCTCCTGCCTCTGCCTCCCACAGTGCTGGGATTACAGGCATGAGCCACTGTACCCGATCCAGGATATTTTAAGATGGCACTTTACAGAACTATCCTGAGATTAAGAATTTGATTATTCTTCTATTTTAGAGCAGCTACTACAGAGTACATGTTCTAAGTGTTTCAAAATAGGTCTTTATTTTCAAGTAATTGTACAATATTACAACTGCCATTAAAAACCAATGTTGAGACGGGCTCGGTGGCTCAGCCTGTAATCCCGCGCCTTTGGGAGGCTGAGGTGAGTGGATTGCCTGAGCCCGCGGGTTTGAGACCCGCCTGGGCAGGCGAGACCTCATCTCTACAATAAATAAATTAAAAAATTAGCCGGGCGTGGTAGTGCGCGCCTGTAGTTCCAGCTACTTGGAAGGCTGAGGCGGAAAGATCGCCAGAGCCCAGTGGGTCGAGGCTGCGGTGGCCGGGAGAGGCCACTGCACTCCAGTCTAGGTGACAGTGAGACTCCAACTCAAAAAAAAAAAAAAAACAATCTTGAGCCAAGTGTGGTGGCTCATGGCAGTAACCTCAGCACTTTAGGAGGCTGAGGTGAGAGGATTTCCTGAGCCCAGGAGTTCACGATCAGTCTGGGAAACACTGATGAGACCTTGTCTCTACACTAAATAAATAAATAAATAAATAAATATTAGCCAGGCATACTGACGTGTGCCTGTAGTCCCAGCTACTTGGAAGTCTGAGGCGGAAGGATCCCCTGAGCCCAGCAGGTGAAGGCTGTGGTGGCCATGATCATACCACTGCCCTCCAGCCTAGGTAACAGAGTGAGACTCCACCTCAAAAACAAAACAAAACAAAGTTGATGTTAACATTAATGTCTTCTTCCTAATACTTCCTTTTTTTTTTTTTTTTTTGAGTTGGAGTCTCACTCTGTCACCCAGACTGGAGTGCAGTAGCCGCTCCCGGCCACCACAGCCTCGCCTTCTGGGCTCCGGCGATCCTTCTGCCTCAGCCTTCCAAGTAGCTGGAACTACAGGCGTGCTCTACCACGTCCAGCTAATTTTTGATTTATTGTAGAGATGAGGTCTCTCCAAGTTCCCCAGGCAGGTCTCAAACCCGCGGGCTCAGGCAATCCACTCACCTCAGCCTCCCAAAGGAGCAGGATTATAGGCTGAGCCACCGAGCCCGGCTCCTAATACTTCTAATCTACTTTTACTTTCTGTTTAAAAAAAAAAATCTCATGTATGTCTGGAAAAATATGGTTTACTTAAATATTCCCAATTAACAGTCTAGAGAGATTGCCTCTTGGTAATCAGTGACTCTTTATTGTCTTTTTTTTTTTTTAATAGAACTTTCTCTGAGCAAGTTTATTTCTTTACCCATTTGTATTTTTTTTTTTAGTCGGAGCCTTACTCTGTCACTCATATTGGAGTGCAGTGGCATGCCCACAGCCGCAGCAGCCTCTACCTGCTGGGTTTAGGCGATCCTTCCACTTCAGCCTTCCAGGTAGCTGGAACTACAGGTGTGCGCCACCCTGCCTAGCTAATTTTTTTTATTTATTGTAGAGACGAGGTCGCGCCAAATTGCCCAGGCTGGTGTCGAACCCATGGGCTCAGGCAGTCCTCTCACCTCCGCCTCCCAAAGTGCTGGGATTACAGGTGTGAACCACCATGCCCAGCTTATTTTTTATTATTACTGTTATTATCATTATTATTATTATTATTTTGAGTCAGAGTCTCACTGTCACCCAGGCTAGAGGGCAGGGGCACACTCATGGCCACAGCAGCCTCGACCTGCTGGGCTCAGGTGGTCATTCCATCTCAGCCTTTCAAATAGCTGGAACCGCAGGTGCGTGCCACCACTCCCGGCGAATTTTTTACTTGTTGTAGAAATGAGGTCTCGCCAAGTTGCCCAGGCTAATCTCGAATTACTGAGCTCAGGCTATCCTCTTGCCTCCACCTCCCAATGTGTAAAAGTCTGTAAAGGCATGAGCCACCACGCCCAGCTTTTCTCTTTACCCATTTTTTAAGTGGCTTAGAATAACTAACTTGGCTAAAATTTTCTTCTTCATTATTTTTGTTTGTAGGATGAACTTTCTGATGTTAGCCAAGGTGGCTCTAAAGCTACCACTCCAGCATCAACAGCTAATTCAGATGTGGCAACAATTCCTACTGATACTCCCTTAAAGGAGGATAATGAGGGATTCCTGAAGGTTACAGATACACCAAACAAATCTGAGATAAGCAAGCACATTGAAGTACAGGTAGCCCAAGAAACTAGAAATGCATCTACAGGTAAGTGACCCTAGTTCTTTACTTACTAGTAAAGTACTCAGTAAGCCCAGATGATGTAGGTATAAGAAAATATGTCTTTGGGAGTTTGCTTGGTTTATATCTATAAAATAGGTAGATATAGTCAGCCCTCCATGTCTGTGGGTTCCGCATGTGTGAATTCAACCAATTGCAGATCAAAACAATTTTTAAAAACAGCAGAGCATGGTGGCTCAAGCCTGTAATCCCACTACTTTGGGAGGCCAAGGTGAGAAGATTGCCTGAGCTCGGGAGTTTGAGACCAGCCTGGGCAACTTGGTGAGACCTTGCCTCTACAATAAACCAAAAAATAAGCTGGGTGTGATAGCACATGCCTGTAGTCCAGCTACTTGGAAGGCTGAGGCAGAAGAATTGCCTGAGTTCAGCAGGTTGAGGCTGCCGGTGGCCCTGAGCTTGCCACTGCACTCCAGCCTGGGCAACAGAGTGAGACTGACTCAAAACAAAACAAAACAAAACAAAAAAATGATGGTTTGTGTGTACCCAGCATATACATACTCTTTTTTCTTGTCCTTATTCCCTAGATATGCAATATACCAACTATTTACATAGTATTTACATTGTGTTGCTTATTATGATTAATCTATAAATGATTTGAAGTATACCGGTGGATGTGCATAGGCTATATGCAAATATGACACCATTTTATATCAGGGATTGAACATTATAGGTTTTGGTATCGGATTTCTTTTCTTTTTTTTTTTTGAGTTGGAGTCTCACTCTGTCGCCCAGACTGGAGTGCAGTGGCCGGGCCTCGACCTGCTGGGCTCCAGTCATCCTTCCGTCTCAGCCTTCGAAGTAGCCGGAATTACAGGCATGCGCTACCACGCCTGGCTGATTTTTTGATTTATTGTAGAGATGAGGTCTCGCTGTCCAGGCGGGTCTCGAACCCGCGGGCTCAGGCAATCCACTCACCTCAGCCTCCCAAAGGCGCGGGATTACAGGCTGAGCCACCGAGCCCGGTGGTATTGGATTTCTGAAACCAGTTCCCCATGGATTACTGAGGGATGACTGTAATTCATTGTACTCAATTGTAAATAAACTTAAAGGAGGTAATGATTAAACTCTTGGAGAGAAATGTTGGGAGCTGGGAGCTCAGAGAGCCTGAAAAGCAGGACAGTTCTGTCTCCTACCTTAGTTTATTAAACTTTTTTTTTATTTGCCACTGTGCTTCAGTCTGGATGACAGAGTAAGACCCTGACTCAAAAAAAAAAAAAGAAAAGAAAAAAACAAGAGCAAAGCCTCTATTATTGCTAATCTAAGGATGGGGAACTAAACCCAAGAAACTTTTTTCACTTTTTTTTTGTTATAGATAGGGTCTTGCTACTTTGTCCACATTTGTTTCTATCACCTGGCTCAAGTGATCCTCCTGCCTTGGCCTCCCAATACATTGGGATTACAGGCATGACCTCTCCACCATATTTTTTTTTTTGAGTTGGAGTCTCACTCCGTTGCCCAGGCTGAAGTGCAGTGGCACACACACAGCCACCCCAGCATCGACCTGCTGGGCTCTGGAGATCCTTCTGCCTCAGCATTCTAAGTAGCAGGAATTATAGGTGCGCACTACCATGCCCAGCTAATTTTTGTTTTATTGTAGAGATGAGGTCTCACCAAGTTGCCCAGGCTGATCTCGAACCTTCAGGATCAGGCAATCCACTTGCCTCGGCCTCCCAAAGTGCTGGGATTACAGGCTGAGCCACTGAGCCCGGCTTTCCACCATATTTTTACAAACAGCAATAACCTATAAGTTTGGGTGAATTATTTTCTCTTTTTTTTTTTTTTTGTCAAAGAAAGAAAAGATTTATTTAAGAAAGGGATCACATCCCACAGACAGGGGCTGGCATTAGATTAGAAAATATAGTTTATTTAAAAGTAAATTAGAGAGAGAAAGAAAAGAGAAGAAAAGGGAGAGAGAAGATTCACCTCCCCAAGGAGCCATAGCTCAGAGTGCACATGGACACACCAGAGTCTAGCAAGGCAATGGCTAGTTTATTAATCTTTATCGCTAGTTTCTTTATATTCTACCCTATATATAGGAATGAATGCGGGGCCTTTGATAAACTGCACTGTGTCCCAAGAAATACAAAGGCAAACTTTCTTTGGTTGCTTATTAGTATCTGATATTCACTGTGAACTGAATATATTATTATATTCAGTATTATCTAATAGTGTGTTTCCTATAACTCACTCTTTATTTATTTATTTATTTATTTATTTAATTATTTATTTTTTTGAGTTGGAGTCTCACTCCGTCACCCAGACTGGAGTGCAGTGGCTGCTCCCGGCCACCGCAGGCTCGACCTACCAGGCTCTGGCGATCCTTCCGCCTCAGCCTTTCGAGTAGCTGGAATTACAGCCGCGTGCTACCATGCCTGGCTGATTTTTGATTTATTGTAGAGATGAGGTCTTGCCAAGTTGCCCAGGTGGGTCTCGAACCTGCGGGCTCAGGCAATCCACTCACCTCAGCCTCCCAAGGCGCGGGATTATAGGCTGAGCCACCGAGCCCGGCTCTTTTACATTTTTTATGTTCAAATGATACCTTCACAGCCATAAATACAACTGGATCTTTATATTGGAGGCACTATTTAATATATTATTTATTTCCTTATGTCCTTTCCTCAGGCTCTGCCGAAAATGAAGAGAAGTCAGAAGTTCAAGCTATCATTGAATCTACTCCTGAGTTGGATATGGACAAAGATCTCAGTGGATATAAAGGTTCAAGGTACCATAAATGTCAGATTAAGACATCTAATTTTCCTTTCTCTCACTTCCACCAACACTGTTTTCTGGACTCTGAATGAGTGAATTCAGATGTTTCATTAAAGAAATGTTGGTACTATATTTCGGTTTCTATTATGGAAGTGGACATTATACATGGTTTAAATTTTTTGTGAAATGTTACCTTTGCAATCATGAGTCAGCAGCATGATGGGAAGGACAGGGTCTTAGTCTGTTTTGTTCTGCTATAACAAAATACCTGAGACTGGGTAATTTGTAAAAAAATAGAAATTTATTTTCTTATAGTTCTGGAGGCTAAGAAGTCCAAGATCAAGGTGTTGGGAAATTTGGTTGTCTGTTGAGGGCTGTTCTTTGCTGTTAAGTGGATGCCTTGTTACTGCATTTCCTGGAGAAGAAGAGCTCTGTGTCATGGCAGATGGACAAGCGAGCCCTGAACTCTAGGTGAAACCTCATTTTTTATAAAGAACCCAACCCCATTCACAAGGGAAGGGACCTCATGGCCTCATCACCTCTGGAAGGCCCCACCTCTTATCGCATTGGCAACACCTGAATTTTGGATGGGATGCATTCAAACTACAGCAGATGGGTAAAAAAAAAAAAGACGTATTTTCTGTAACATGGAGAAATAAAGAAACAGGAGTAAAGGAAGAATTTGAACAAACTTTGTTCCTTCCTCCAGATCAGGAAGAAGAGAATGTAGTTCTCCCTTCAGAACTGTAATGATCTCATTGTTGGAAGAAATCAGTCTCATTTTACATGGGATGACTGTCTAGTGGCAGGTTAGATATCATCTTAATCAGGGTCATATGAAATATGGATGCTCAAGACTGTCTGTCAGACAGGAGCTACTGCCTGTCTTTGAATTTCTTCCATAAATTTTAATCTTTTATTAATAATGACCATAAGGAGCCATGTCATTTATTGATCTCTGCTAAGCATTGTGCTCTATGCTGTAGTGGTCTGCCTCAGATTCAAATCTCAGTATGTTTTCTTGCCTATAAATGGACATTATGTTAATACCTTAGATAGTTGTGAGGATTAATTGAATCTCCATATATTAAATCATTAGTAAAGTGCCCCATTCAATAACTGTTAACAATATCATTGTTTTTATGTAATCTTTTTTTTTTTAATTGGGATCTCTGTTGCCCAGGCTGGAGTGTAGTGACACAATCATGGCTCACCACAGTCTCTACCTCCTAGACTCAGGTGATCCTTCTGTCTTAACCTCCATCGTAGCTGCGACTGTGATGCCTTTTTTGAACTGAGGTCTTGCTGTGTTGCTTAGGCTGGTCTCAAACTCCTGGGCTCAAGGAATCCTTCTGCCTTGGCCTCCCAAAATGCTGGGGTTAGAGGCTTGAGCCACCATACTTGGCCTATTTTGTGTAATCTGATTTTAATTAACAACCTTTTGAGGTGGATGTCTTCATCCTACTTTACAGATAAGAAGACTTAGAACTTATCCAAGTAACTTGTCTAAGATTACCAAGCCAGCAAGAGGGACTAGGATTCAAATCTAGGACTCTGATTTCAAAGGCTTTGTCCTGACAAAGTATTTTTTCCTTTGTTGTTTATTTAAAAATGTAAAAACTGTAGTCTGAAAAGTGAAATTTGCCTCCTATTCACCCTCCTCTAAGCCTAGGAGCTACAGCTATTTGTTGGCAGTTTATATACTTTTGTCATTCTGAACCTCTTTTTCTTTTGAGTTGGAGTCTCACTCTGTCACTCAGGCTGGAGGGCAGTGGCATGCCCCTGGCCACTGCAGCCTCGACCTGCTGGGCTCAGGCGATCCTTCCACCTCAGCCTTCCAGGCTGCTGGAACTACAGACATGCGCCACTATGCTCAGCTAATTTTTTGATTTATTGTAGACATGAGGTCTTGCCAAGTTACCTGGGCTGGTCTTGAACCCGTGGGCTTAGGCATTCCTCTCACCTCGGCCTCCCAAAGTGCTGGGATTATAGGCATGAGCCACCACACCTTGCCTGAACCTCTTTTTTTCTTTTCTTTTTTTTTTTTTTTTTGAGTTGGAGTCTCACTCAGTTGCCCAGACTCAAGTGCAGTGGCCGCTCCAGGCCACCAGTCTCGACCTGCTGGGCTCCGGCAATCCTTACGCCTCAGCCTTCCAAGTAACTGGAACTACAGGCGCATGCTACCACACCCGGCTAGTTTTTAATTTATTGTAGAGATGAGGTTTCACCAAGTTGCCCAGGCGGGTCTCGAAGCCACAGGCTCAGGCAATCCACTCACCTCAGCCTCCCAAAGCGCGGGATTACAAGCTGAGCCACCGAGCCTGACTCTGAACCTCTTTTTTAAAGTTTAAATTTTATCCTTATTAGATGAATGCGTGTCTGCAGGGATTTTTGGGGGTTTTTTTGAGTTGGAGTCTCACTCTGTCTGCCTAGGCTGGAGTACAGTGGTACGCTCATAGCTACTGCAACCTCGACCTTCTGGGCTCAGGTGATCCTTCTGCCTCAGCTTTCCAAGTAGCCAGAACTGCAGATGTGCACCACCACACCTGGCTAATTTTAAAATTTTTATTGTAGAGATGAGGTCTTGCCAAGTTGCCTAGGCTGGTCTTGAACCCGTGGCTCAGGCAGTTCTCTCACCTCAGCCTCTCAAAGTGCTGGGATTATAGGCATGAGCCACTGCACCCAGCCTGTCTGCAGTTTTTAAGTCAAATGGTAATACCAAATATGAAGGGTACCTTAGTGACATTAACTGTTGACTTTCTACAGTAGAAAATGAAGAGAATATTTCTATCTTTTATCCTCCCAATATAATTATATCTCAATTTTTGTTAATATTTATTGTTTATATCATTATGATCATATAAATATTAATCACAGCTTAGCCATAGAATGGACTGTAATTGCATTTCCTTTCTTTTACAACTTTGTGTTCTTCTGGAATTAGAAAAGCTTTGGATTGTTTTATTTGGGTTTTTTTTCTTTATGTGTCTGTGAACCTGTCACAGATTCATTGGCAGATACTCTGTAATTTACATGTATAAACATCCTCAGTAGGACCACACATGAAACCTGTCTATTTCCCAGGGGACTCTTTCCTGTGGAATTCTATCTCCAGTCTAGACTGTTGTCATCTTTGCTCTGGTTCTGGAATATGCCCTCACTATCTTCCCAGGAATTCCCTTCACCTCTCTCCTATGCCTGTATCTTTTGTATCCTGAATCTAGCATCATCCTGCTTCCTGGTTTATGCCTTTGTTTTGACAGAGCATTTCCTTGCTAGCTTTCTAGGCAAAGGGTGTATGAGAAGTAAATTTTTTGAGCACTGTGAACTTGAATGTGACAAGTGTCATTTGAAAAGATATACTTGGTAGTTCGACTAGATATGGAATTATACATTGTAAAACTTTTTTCCTTCAGAATGGTAAAGACATTGCTTCACTGTTATGCTGAGTTCAGGGTGTTCCTCTGTGTATGTATTCTCTGGAAGCTTTTAAGATCTTCACTTTATCCCCCCACTTGTTTTTCTGTTTTTTTTTTTTTTTTTTTTAAAAATTAATGATGCTGTCCGGGCTTTTTGGCTCACCCTGTAATCCCAGCACTTTGGGAGGCCGAGGTAAGTGGATTGCCTGAGCCTGCAGGTTCGAGACCAGCCCGGGCAACTTGGTGAGACCTCTTTTCCACAATAAAATTTAAAAAACTGGTCGGACGTGGTAGCAAGTGCCTGTAGTTCCCGCTACTTGGAAGGCTGAGGTGGAAGGATCGCCAGAGCCCAGCAGGTCGATGCTGGACTGACTGTGAGCGTGCCACTGCATTCCAGCCCGGGCGATGGAGTAAGACGCCAACTCAAAAAAAAAAAAATTAATGATGCTATCCTTGGTGTTGGGCCTTCTTTTTTTAATCTTATATGAAGAAAGTCTTTTAATTTGAAAATTCATGTCTTCCAATTCTGAGAAATTCTCACTCTGTCTCCTTATTTTTATTTCTGTTACTCTTGTTCTGGAACACCTGTTAGGTATATATTGAACATCCTGGACTGGCCTTCATAATTTCTTTTTTCCCTTCTTTTTCATCTCTTCTATTTTTGTTATAATTTTTGTCAAATTTTTGAACCCTCATTGATTTTATTTTTTTGCAATTTATTTTTCTTTTTATTGGTTGGTTACTTTTAAATATCATCTTACTGTTTATTTATGCAGCATTTATTCTGAAATACAAATATGTTTTTTGTTTGCTTTTCTGTTGTTGCTACTGTCTGCATTGTCTCCTTTCATTCCTAGTGTCTCTGTCACATCCTCTTTCTTTGGGTTCTTTCTTATGATAGAGGTCTTCTTTAAAAGTCTGCTTTGTGCCTGCTGTGCTCATATCTCAGCAAATAACTTTAATTCTCCAGTTTCCTGCCTATAACATTTAGACTTGGCTTTCATTGTTCAGGGAGCTTTGCCGAGAGCAAGGTGGTCTCACTGTTCTGGAGGATTCCATCTAGGTCTCCGAATGCCTCGTGTATAGTCTTTTATCCCATCCTTCTGCTTCAGTTGCTGATGTCTTCAAGTGCTAGACCTTTCAGGAGTCTGGCAGCATGCTGACCCCCTCCTAAACCCCAGTGGCTTAGATTTCGGCTTTCTCTGGTCTATTAAATCCATGTCTATTGTTTGCCCATCTGTTTTCTGTCTTAAAGAATTTTATTCACATTTCTTCTGTTGTAGTTTCTTTTTCTTTTCTCTTTGTCCTTTGGGGTATATACCTTTTTAACTTCTTAACTTTCATTTTTAGTTGGGTTTCTGAATTATTAGATGATAAATGACTATGTTCAGTCCACCATGTTTAACTGAAAATTTGGTGCAGAGTTATTTTTATTGAGATGGCTTTAAGGTATAAACATATATACTTCCCCATTCCCCTCCGTACCCCTGAAAAAAAGAGTGTAAAATACATATACTGTTTTTGCAACTTGCTTAAATTAAAAAAAAAAAACACCTTTGCGTGATGAATTTATTTAGTTTATAAAGCTCTATTTTAATGTTTTTAGCCATAAAGTTAAAGATTTTAACTTTGTATGAATAACTTATTTCATCTGTTTCCTGTTTATGATCACTTAGCTCATTTCAACTTTTGTCACTGTAAATATGCTAGTCTAACAATCCTTTACATACATAATTGCCTTCTTGTGACAGGGTTTTTATAGAACATATTTGGCATAGAATTCTTGGGTCAGTAGGTATTTGCACTTAATTTTTAATAGATACTGTCAAATTGTTCTTAAAAGAAAAATAAAAAAACCTTGCTGATTTATACCAGCCAACATATACATGATAGTTAAGATCCACGGACTATGAAACTAGACTGCCTGGTTTGAATCCTGCCACTTTCGCTTGTTTGCTAAATGATCTGGCTGAATGCTTTAACTGTTCGCTTTAGTTTCCCCATCTGTAAAATCCAGGAACTAGCAGCATCTGCTTTGTAGAGTAGTTGTTAGGATTAAATAGGTAATCTGTGGGAAGCACTTAGACTAGCTCCTGGCACAGACGGAAGAGAGCTGGTATTGTATGTGTTTGCTGGGATCTCAACAAAAACATTCTTTACACTTATCTCTGTGGAGTGTACTGGGAATTTCTTAGGCACCCTTTGAGAAATATTCTTAAATTGTATTTTGTAATTAACGTAAATTGTAGATAAGAATTCCTAAGTAGCTTAGCCTGTTGTACTTATTTTACCTGTCAAAAAAGTCTTGGTACCATGTTGATTTGGTTTTGTTTCTGTTGCATAGCACTCCCACCAAAGGCATAGAGAACAAAGCTTTCGATCGCAACACAGAATCTCTCTTTGAAGAACTGTCTTCAGCTGGCTCAGGCCTAATTGGAGATGTGGATGAAGGAGCAGATTTACTAGGTATGACAGTGCATCTGAAGAAGTATCATACTGTTCAAAAACAGAGTTTTTAAAATGACTTCATTGAAAGTTCCCCTAAAATGTCACTAACTGCTCAGTGGCACAGGGTTATTGCCCTTTCTAGGTAATTACTGGGAACATATTCTTTGAGATCATGAAAGTTTTAAATGAAAGCATCTTTGGAGATGGAATTGCCTAAAACTGAATGCATTTCAATTTGTATTTTGGATCCATAGGACACAATTTATTGAACTCCCACTATATTCTGAGAACAGATACTACACATAAGAAACATAGTGATATAGATATTCGTGTGTGTGTGTATGGACTGATGGAAAGTTAGTTCCTGACTTAAATAAATTTCACTTAATTTTATTGACTTCAATTAAGTAAGTGGCTCAGCCTGTAATCCCATGCCTTTGGGAGGCTGAGGTGAGTGGATTGCCTGAGCCCGCGGGTTCAAGACCCGCCTGGGCAACTTGGCGAGACCTCATCTCTACAATAAATCAAAAATTAAACGGGCGTGGTAGCGCGCACCTGTAGTTCCAGCTACTTGGAAGGCTGAGGCGGAAGGATCACCGGAGCCCAGCAGGTGGAGGCTGCGGTGGCTGGAAGTGGTCACTGCACTTCAGTCTGGGTGACAGAATGAGACTCCAACTCAAAAAAAAAAGAAATTATAACAGTTGAGTTTTCTGAGCTTTCACAGAGTATTATGTTTTGGCTCTATGGGAAATGTAATCATTTTAAAGTTTGTGTTGTAGAAGACACATGGTTTGCAAATAATACTACATTTGCCTCTTCCACTATTTATCTGGTGACCTTTGCCAAAACGAAGGAGCTAGACTATAGTTCAGGGTTCCGGCAAACCGCAGCTCATGGGCCAAACCCAACTGACCCCATGTGTGTGTAAATAAAATTTTATTGGAACACTAAATGGATCACCCCCATTTATTTACTTATTGTCTATGGTTGCTTTAGCCCAGCAACAACAGAGTTGGGTACTTTGCAACACAGATCATGTGGCCTGCAAAAAGCCTAAAATATTTACCATCTGGCCCTTTACAGAGAAAGGTTGCCAACCCCTGCACTAGGTTAACTCTAAAATTCCTTTCAGCACATGATTCTGACTCATGTGAATTAGCTTTGGTATACCTTTCTTATAACTTAACACCATACAGAAATTTAAAACTACATGGAATTAAAAATTTATGCCTTTGGAATAGATACTAGACTACAACAAGTTTTGTCTCTATTAGTATAATTATAGTACATACTACATTGTTCACAAAAGGCACTGTTTGTCAATTCTTATGACTGCAGAGTGTAGTGACATTGCTTGCAGTAATTTATGTTAAATGTATTAGTTGCCAATTATGTCCTTGACATTGTGAAATGTTTTTAAAAGGAAACACAAGTTCTAACCAAATTTCTGTCTAGACAGTAAGAGAGATTGAAAGTATATAAATATAACTATTCCTCCCTCATTAGACATAAGGAGGCTGCCACCATTAAAGTCTAACTTTGAAAAAAATGGAATGAATTGCATTTCTCAAATGGGGCTAGGAAAGATTAATTCTTAAGGAATACTCAATTTTTACATTTAAATTTGCACTTTGATTTTAGTTAACATCAAATTACACTTGAAAAGTTCCTTTTAAGATTTAACTGACTTAAAACTGGGCCCGGTGGCTCAAGCCTGTAATCCCAGCACTTTGGGAGGCCAAGGTGATAGGATTGCCTGAGCTCAGGGGTTCGAGACCAGCCTAGGCAACTTGGTGAGACCTGTCTCTACAATAATCAAAAAATAAGCCGGGCGTGGTAGCGTGTGCCTGTAGTTTCAGCTACTTGGAAAGCTAAGACAGAAGGATCGCTTGGGCCCAGTAGGTCAAGGCTTTTGCGGTGGCCGTGAGTATGCCACTGCACTCCAATCTGGGCAACAGAGTGAGATTCCAACTTAGGGGAAAAAAAAAAAGATTTAACTGGTTTAAAAAACCGACTCCTGGCCAGGCACCATGGCTCACGCCTATAATCCAAGCACTTTGGAGGCTGAGATGAGAGAATTTCCTGAACCCATGGGTTTGAGATCAGCCTGGGCAACTTGGTGAGACCTCATCTCTACAATAAATAAAAAAAAATGAGCTGAGCATGGTGGCGCATGCCTGTAGTTCTAGCTACTTGGAAGGCTGAGGCGGAAGGATCACCCTCAGCCCAGCAGGTCAAGGCTGCAGTGGCTATGAGTGTGCTACTGCGCTCCAGCCTGGGTGACAGAGAGAGACTCTGACTTAAAAAAAAAACCAAAAACCCAGACTTCCTGGCAAAATTGAGGGCCAGATGCAAAAAATGTGAGAAGACTTTAAACATTTATATTCAGTACACTATAGTAAAATTCACTCTTTTTGGTATACAACTTTTTGATTTTTGACAAATGCACAGAATTGGTCACTAAACCAGAATCAATATCTATCGTTCCCACAATTCCTTTATGCTGCCTCTGTATTTACAAGAATGAATACTTTTGAGTATAATTTGTACAATGTGTTGCCTCATAATTCAGTAGTGAGTAATTTCATTTTCGAGGTCAATGGCCTCAAATTTTCTTGTAAAGAATTAAGAATCTAAGTAATACTTAGAAATAATTGTGATCTTTTAAATCAAGAATTTTCTGAAAATCAGAAAATTAAGCATAATAAATAGATTAAAAGTAAAATCCTGAGGCTTTGGTTTCCTTTAAACTTTGAAGATAAGAAATAGACTCTATGCTTTTCATTTTGCAGATGTTGATATATTTATCTCTAGAGTATTCCAGATTAGAATATTTTAATATGTTAATTTAAGTTTAGTGACTTATACCTACAAAAATACTTTCGGTCAAAGATGGTAAATGAAATTTCCAAGGTACATTTTCACTCCTTGGCCTCTCTGTTCAGTTCAGTGATAACAATCGAGGTAATACTAAATGGATTAAAGATAAGCAATAAAATTATTCCCTGAGGTTCCTTAATTACCTTTGGGTTATAAATAAGTACACAGTTCATTTCTATAACACATTCATTCTTCTAATTACCATATTATTATAAAACTCTTTGCTTGTTCCAAGACATATATTTCTTATAAACAGTATACATGGACTCAGTACTTAGATTAATTTGTGTGTGTGTGTGATGGGATCTTACTATGTTGCCTCGGCTAGCCTCCAACTCCTGGGCTCAAGTGATCCTTTCTGCCTGCAGCCTCCCAAGTAGCTGGGACTACAGGCACTGGCTAATACACACGGCAACTTGTTTCTGATTTTAATAGTTTAGCAGAGATAATCCCAACGGTTTGTCCTTTATCTTTATCCCTTGACTTTCTTGTTTTTGGTGACCCTTCTTCTCCATTCACTTTAGTCTCTCCTTCCTCATGGGCCCATTCTAGAACTTGGAAATAATATGTTTACACATACTATTGAGATTTTCTTTCTTCTAATGATTTTCAGCTCCATTATGCTTCTGAACTCCTTTCTATTATCATTCAAACATGTTTAGGTATTTTCCATTTACAAATAAAAGTACTGTACTCCTCTGACCCTGTGTCTTCACTGCCTACACCTATCACCGACCCTCATCCCATTATCCGTCACACTTTTATGCAACAGTTTTGGTGAATTGTCTGTCGTGTACCAGACCCTGTTCCAGATGCTCATAATATGTAGTGAGCAAAGCACACTTCTTGAAGGTGTGGCTACTTTAACTGGCAGGGACTTCCCCTTTCCCAGTGTCCCTCAGCCTACTGCAGTCTGTCATTCTCCCCTGCACTCACCGTGCCTGAAACTCCCTTCCTGTTTGGGGTCTCCAGTGTTCCGCCTCACTTATGTCACATGACTCCTCGTCGCACTTGTCTTTCAGACTTTCCATGCTGGTCTTCTGTGGTCTCAGACTTGCCTGCCATCTCTCCTGTCTCTGCCTCTTCCTTTTCAGTCATCTTAGCGGGCGCACTTCCTCTGCTCATCTTTCGGTTGTCAGTGTGGGAAACCATGTTTGCTCTCGTTGTTTCTTGGCTTGCATGGCTAATTACTCCGAAGTTTTTATCTCCATCCTAGAACTTCTTCCAGAGCCCCTGTTATTTTCAAACTCATATGATTTGTAGGGCTTTACACTTGCCACGCCCAAGGCTGAGCTCCCGGTCTTTATCGTCCTGTCCTCCAAGGCTGCTCTGGCACCACAGGTGTCATCTCAGTGCGTGAATAGCCTAGTTAGCCACTCCACTCTCCAGCCTAGGCCTTTTGCCTTTTGCTTTCCCTCACATGCAATCACCAAGGCTTGCTTGTTCCCTCCCCTAGCTGCATGTGTATGTTTGCTTTTCTTACTTTGGTTTTAATGATACATCCTCCAGGAAACCTACTTGAGCCCCTAATTAAAGCCTAGTTGTCCCTGAAGTGCATTCCCATGACCTGCATCTTATGCCACTCATCGTCCTTTACTTACTGCCTTTTTTGGTACCTGTCTCCCTGGATAGATTGTAAGCACATTGTGGTCAAAACAGCTGTATTTTTTGCTCACTGTTGCATCTTTAGCAGATAGCAATTAAGTGTATGGGATTGCTTAAATAGTTCTAACAGTTTTATTTCACCTCTAAATCTGTGATTCTTCACCTTTTGGTATTAACAATCCTTCAAGCCGGGCTCGGTGGCTCAGCCTGTAATCCCGCCCTTTGGGAGGCTGAGGGGAGTGGATTGCCTGAGCCTGCGGGTTCGAGACCCGCCTGGGCAGTTTGGCGAGACCTCATCTCTACAATAACTCAAAAAATTTAGCCGGGTGTGGTAGCACACACCTGTAGTTTCAGCTACTTGGAAGGCTGAGGCGGAAGGATCGCCGGAGCCCAGCAGGTTGAGGCTGCGGTGGCCAGGAGCAGCCACTCCACTCCAGTCTGGGTGACAGAGTGAGACTCCAACTCAAAACAAACAAACAAACAATCCTTCACAGGAGATTTTGTAAGAGAGCAGTGTCATTTTGGAAAATGCACACAAAGAACTAGATAAAATGGTACATACATTCTCAAGCAATTTCCAGGTGTCTTTGAAGCCATATGTGGACCTATTTTGAAAATCGACACTAAAATTCAAATGAGACTTTTATGACTTAAAAAACTGCCAGGCAGTTTTTAATAGGTCAAATTTTCAAATATATTAGATCTAAATTTATGCTTGGTTTAAGCCTTGAACAGAAAGGAGGCCACATCAAGTTATGTTTTTTTTTGTAGTTATAAGGAGTTAGTTTTTATTGCTATATTTCAAAATGAGCCATTTTGGATAATCCTGTTGATCATATATTAAATTTATACAGTAGATTTTAAGAGAACTCTTCATTGGGAATGTGTCCATTTAATGTAAACTTTAGATACTACTATGTCATAGGATGTGATTTCTTCTATAGCATATATTTCATTTTTTCCTCTTTTTGTAATATTTATACTTTATTGTGTTTAGTTAATGGTTTCTTTACATCTTTTCAATTTCCTTGTCTCCTCTCTCTCATTTTAAAATAAATGAGTTTACTTCTTGCTTTCTGAAAACAATCTAATCAAGATTCTCATTCGTTTTTCTCTTGGGCCGCTTACCTAGGGGAATATTCTGGTGTGTATGCTTTTGAATACTTTAATATTACTGCTTTTTAAGCTAGGTGTTCTTGGCTGCTGTTCTCATTCAATGCTTTCTCATCATTTTTTTCTGCTCAACTGTTTGGTTTTTTTCTTTCTTTTGCCCTACATATATTTTCAGCTTTTATGCTTATCTAAATGATTGAGTTTATAGCAGACATAGTTATTATATAAACTTGTCCCAACCAATCTAAACTCTATTTCTTCTGTCTCCATAGCTTTATTAAAAAGTTTACATTATTTCCAGCCATTGTGTCTACAAAGAAAAATAAGTTAACATTAGTGTTTAAAGCAAATATCTTGCCAAAAATCATTTTGGAGTTGGAATCTGGAAACTTTTTTATTTTTTTACTCTGTGCAGAACATGTAGATAGATGATTAAATAAGTTACGGTTTCTGATATGTAATTCTTCCTGATAGAACTATGCTGGTCTTTGAGAGTATATGGAAAAATTATAATACAGAGAAAAGTTCATATGTAGGCACTGCATCTTTAGCATTCCTAGTTTGGTTTTGTTTTAAGTACTTTTTGAGTCATTGGGAATATTATCTTTTTTTAAAATAAAGGGGCATGCTAACTCCTTTGCTGTGTGCAGTTTTCTTTAGAAATACTTACTTTGTTTTTCTGGGTTATGAACATTTCTTTTCCCATTGTATGTTATTTTCCAACATCAGCTCACAGTTTCTGGGATGAGTAACTGGTGGAGTTTTGTTTTGTTTTGTTTTTTGTATTTTTGAGTGGTATTCCCTATTGTGTTGTTTCTTTTCTTCTGTTTCTCCTGAGAAGCAAATTAAATAGCTTTTTTCTCTGTAAAGACCACTCCACTGGATCTTGTATTGAGTGTTCTACATGCCTGTCTTTAAAGTATTCATTATAATATCAAATATAATTAAACACAGGCACTCAAGTGACAACATAACCTTATCATTTCCTAGGTGGCACTTTAAAGGACAGTTTATATTATTGATTTGGGGTTTTCACTCTAATTATATTTTATTGTGAGAAAAGATCGGTAAAACATTGTTTAGATATATCAGAGAGCATCCTTATAAATAGAGGAAATCATCTTTATTTGTCTTTTGCACTTCATTTTGCATTAAATCATAACACTGTGATTCCAGATGTTTTTCATATCATGCATAAAACTTTATAGATTAATAATCTGTTTTCATGCTGTTTCTTATGTAAAACATTTCTTGTTCTTTGTTTTTGCTTTACATGGAATGCATGGGCTTTAAGACCATAATTTCTTTGGTAAGGTTCCATCTGCCTTGGGGTTCTGTCTTTCTTTGACCTTGTTTCTGCCTGTTCTAAATCTAATTTTTAGGCCTACAGTATCAGCTGTAATTTGGAAACAATTTCTGGGGGAAAAAATTTCTGATTCATATTAATGCTAGTTTTTTCTCTAAATAAAGCTAGACAAGTGTTAGAATATTTGGCAGAAATGTCTTGTTCCTTCTGAAATATTGTCTATGAGAAATGAAATATAGACTAGCAGATGTAAAGAATCGACCAACAAAATCTTTGCCTTGTTTTGGATGAATAATTATTTATAATTTTATAATCCATACAAATAGATGTGCCAAATGAATATATAGACAGAATAAGATTGCGAAAAGATAGATAAAATTTCTAAAATAAAATTTGTGACTGTAGCTTATTATATTATAAAAATATAATTTTTGATAAATTTCAGTCTGTATTTTTTCTCTTTTAATAGGAATGGGTCGTGAAGTTGAGAATCTTATATTAGAAAATACACAACTATTGGAAACCAAGTAAGTATATGTGACATTTTAACAAGGAGCAAAAGATACAGAATTTTTGTCTTGTCCCGCTCAGTGACGTATCAGTTTAACACAGTACTAACACACGCTCCCTACCTCATCTCTTTTTCCTTCTCCGCATGTATATGTATACACAGACACACACCCCACATACACAGGTAATGGGACCTACATAGCCCTGACAGATAGGTTTCATTGCTCTGTTTTTTGCACTGGGTTCAAACTCCTGGGTTCAAGCAGTCCTCCTGCCTCAACCTTGCAGATAGCTGGGACTATAGGCGTGCACCACCACACCTGGCTAATTTTTGTAGAGTGTTGCCTAGGCTGGTCTCAAGCTCCTGGACTCAAGCAATTCTCTCACCTCAGCCTCCCAAAGTGCTGGAATTACAGGCATGAGCCACCACGTTTGACATGGGATTTCTTTTATTTCTGCATAAATGTTTTGATTTATTTTATTTTTTTTTATTTTTATTTTTTGAGTTGGGGTCTCACTCTGTCGCCCAGACTGGAGCGCAGTGGCCACTCCCGGCCACCGCAGCCTCGACCTGCTGGGCTCCGGCGATCCTTCCGCCTCAGCCTTCCGTGTAGCTGAAATGTTTTGATTTATACCCAGCCTGCCTCTCCAGAGCTCTCTTCCATAGCTGTATATTTTTGGGTGCAATTTGTAAAGTCTTACTCAAGTGTATTTGGTAGAACAGGTCTTCAGTCATGTGGAAAAGCAGCAGATTTGGACCCCTTTGTCCATTTGCTGTGTCACAGCAACTTTGGAGCATCTGTGTATATCCAAGACAGACTGCAGCTATAAGGGTGGTCCAGTGCCCACTATACCCAAAGGAACTGGCCCTTTGATTTTTTCCTTCAGTTTAGACTGTTTTCTCATTAGTTATTAAAAAGTAACTTCCAGAAATAGTTTTATTTTATGGACTGGGTAATATATTTTCTGAACTTATCAACAGTAGTAGCCTTATGAATGCTTTTTCTGTTTCTTTTTTTTTTGAGTCAGAATCTCACTGTGTCGCCCAGGCTGGAGTGCAGTGGCTCGCTGGTCATGGCCACCACATTCTCGACCTGCTGGGCTCAGGTGATCCTTCCGCCTCTGCCTTCCAAGTAGCTGGCACTACAGGCACGCATCATCACACCTGGCTAATTTTTTGATTTATTGTAGAGATGAGGTCTCGCCAAGTTGCCCAGGCTGGTCTCAAACCTGTGGGCTCAGGCAATCCTCTCACCTCAGCCTCCCAAAGTGCTAGGGTTATAGGCATCACATCCAGTCATGAATGCTATTTTTAAATTTAACCTGACTGTCTCACTTTTTATTCATTGGTGGTCTGTCTTGCTTTCTCCATTTGTTCTTCCTTTGATAAGTGAGAAGAGTAACAAAACAACTTAGACTGATGTTGCATGCTCTTTTTGCCTTTATCTACAAATGGTATAGGTAGAATGTCTTGAAGTATTCAGTTATTCACCTTTTTTTTTTTTTTTTTTTTTTGAGTAGAGTCTCACTCTGTCGCCCAGACTGGAATGCAGTGGGCCACTCCCGGCCACTGCAGCCTCGACCTGCTGGGCTCCAGCGATCCTTCCGCCTCAGACTTCCAAGTAGCTGGAACTACAGGCGCGCGCTACCACGCCCGGCTAATTTTTGATTTATTGTAGAGATGAAGTCTCGCCAAGTTGCCCAGGCGGATCTCGAACCCACGGGCTCAGGCAATCCACTCACCTCAGCCTCCCAAAGGCGCAGGATCACAGGCTGAGCCACCGAGCCCAGCTACCTTTTTGATTGTATAGTTGCTTTAGTCTACAAAAGAGTAAACTGAAAGATGGGAAGAATATTTATTTTTGTAATGATGCACTTGAAATATGTGTTTCTTAGAAATGCTCTGAACGTTGTGAAGAATGATTTGATTGCAAAGGTAGATGAGCTGACCTGTGAGAAGGGTGTGCTGCAGGGGGAGCTGGAGGCTGTGAAACAGGCCAAACTGAAGCTGGAGGAAAAGAACAAGGAGCTGGAGGAGGAGCTGAGGAAGTGAGTACTGACAAACCTTCTGCCAGTCGTGCCACACAGGGTTGCAGGGGAGCCCTGAGACTGAGGCCTTCCACCCCTGAGGCCTGGAGGAGGCCGGGGAGAGGGCGATATGCCTGGCCCAGGCTCTGCTCCATCAGGCCCCTTCAGTTGCCAGCCTGTCATCTCAGTGTTCACATTTTTTTTTTTTTGAGTTGGAGTCTCACTCTGTCACCCAGACTGGAGTGCAGTGGCCGCTCCTGGCCACCGCAGCCTCGACCTGCTGGGCTCCAGCAATCCTTCCGCCTCAGCCTTCCAAGTAGTTGGAACTACAGGCATGCGCTACCACGCCCGGCTAATTTTTGATTTATTGTAGAGATGAGGTCTCGCCAAGTTGCCCAGGGGGTTCTCAAACCCGCGGCCTCAGGCAATCCACTCACCTCGGCCTCCCAAAGCACTGGGATTACAGGCTGAGCCACCGAGCCCGCCCAAGTGTTCGCGTTTTTTTGGTCTGTCATGGTGTGAAAAGAACTAGAGAATGCCAAACATCTTTGTTTTGACAATAGGGAAATGAAAACATTTATTATTTTCCTTTGCCCAGCTTTCCTTAATTCTTGTTTTTTTCTGAAAATAGTGCTATGGTAATAGTCCACTAAAAAAGGCAGCTAAATGTCCTGTGGAAGAGAAAAATAATCCTTTAGTGGTAGTTAAAATTGTTGAGCATCTCTTCCATTTTTTTGAAATGATGAACTCAATTCAAATAACATGTTTTATTTTGTTTTTTTTTTCCCCCATTAGAGCTCGTGCAGAAGCTGAAGATGCGAGGCAAAAAGCAAAAGATGATGATGATGTAGGTTTACAGTTTGGGGCTTTTTTTCTTACTTTACCATGTTTTGGGAAGATCTTGCTAAGTCAGCTTTGGAGATAGCATTGTAAAGATTTTTAAAAGTCACAAGATGTGTTTATGGTCGTGAATAGGGTAGCTTATGCTTCCACACAGCATCAGATGCTGAACTTTCCAGCTGCATGTGACATGCCCGTTTTCCTTCTGTGGCTCTGTGCTCTGAACTGTGTTTGCATCTCCAACTTCAAGGACCAACTAGGACATTTTGTATTTTGTTGTTGTGATTATTATTGTTGTTTTGTTTCAAATTTTGATTTAGAAATATGATAACTTAATAAAAATTATGTAATAGTATTAAACATAAAAAGGTGAAGTCTAGATCTTTAGGACTAGCCAGTTAGCCCATATGGTTGTGAGCACACGTGAACACCAAAGAATAAATGTGAGCTTCTTGTCAGTATGATTCGCATACTCACATTAGTTATGATAATGGGTGTTTGCAGGCCAAAGGTCAGACTTAAAGTATATGGGTGTCCTGGACAGAATAGCATGTGGTATCCCCTTAACCTCCTTGTGCTTGTAATACCACATTTGATATACACAAAAATATATATAACATATGTAAGTTATGAATCATAATAAATCAACACTGTGAACCTACCACCCAGCCTGAGAATTAGAACATTACCAGACATTGACACTACTCTGTGCCGTCTCCCTCCAGAGGAAACCACTATCTTGTATTTATCATTTGCTTAACTTAAAAAAACAACTTTATCAGACCGCATACACACACACACACACACACACACACACACACACACCTCCCTGCAAAGAAGGATAGTTTTCATAGTTTTATGTTTTTTGTTTGTTTGTTTGTTTTTAGATTCATGCATGTTTGTTACATGGACATATTGCATAATGGTGGGGATTGGGTCTCAGATGGCCCATTCCTCAGATAGTGAATGTGCACCGTGGGTAATTTCTGAACCTAGCTCCTCTCCGCCTTCCCCCTTATTGTGTCCCAGTATCTTATTATTTCCATCTTCATGAGTGAGGTTTAGCTCCCACATATGAGAGAGAGAACATGCAGTGTTTGGTTTTCTGTTTCTGAGTTCGTTATCTTAGGATGTTGATCTTCGACTTTATCCATGTTGCTGCAAAAGACATGATTTCACTCTTTTTTATGGCTGCCATTGTTTTGTATCATATTTAGTCTTGGAGACTTGCTTCTTTTACTCAGTAGTATGTTCCTGAGAGTCACCTGTGTTGTTGGATAGTGCTATATAGTTCATTCATGTTCACTGCTTTATAATATTCCATTGTATGAACCATCTACAGTTTATGTATCTGTTTTCTTGTTAATGAATATATAGTTTGTCTTCAGCTTTTTACTACCACAAACAATGGTGTTGTTACAAACATTATCATACATATCTCCTGGTTTACAGGAACAAGAGTTTTCCAGAGTATATGCCTAGGAGTGGGATTGCTGTGGGGCAAACTTAAGGTTCTTTATCATTTGTTGTTTAACTTTTATTTAAAGGAGAAGCCAAATGTTGTAACAAGAGAGCAAAGGAGGAAGACTGCTGAAGGCTAAGCTCAGCCTCTTTCTTTCTGTCCCAGACTTTTCAGTTTTGATCCAAAATGTGCTTAACAAAAGCCTGCAGGAAGTTGACTTTAGCATGCCTCTTTGCTGTCTTACCTTTATGCTTATTCCATACTCACTCACATCCTTTATTCTCTTTAAGAATTTTAATTCCTAGCCAGAATATAGTACCAGCACTTTGGGAGGCGGATGCGAGAGAATTGCCTGAGTCCAGGGGTTCAAGACCAGCCTGGGCAACTTGGCGAGACCACGACTCTACAATAAATTGAAAAATTAGCCTGGTTTGGTAGCATGTGCCTATAGTTCCAGCTACTTGGAAGGCTGAAACAGAAGGATCACTTGAACCCAGCATGCTGAAGCTGCAGGGTGATGAACGTGCCACTGCACTGCAGCCTGGGTGACACTGAGACTCTGACTCAAAAAAAGAAAAAGAATTTTAGTTCCAATGTATATAGTTCTAATTCATATAGTTCTCTCCATCTTGCATGTCTCTGGGTATTTTAGTGACTCTTATAGTTAGGCACCTTAGTAACTAGGCAATACATTTACAAATCCCTTTTGCTGACATTGGGTGTGTATATGGATTAGTATTTCGAGATAAATGAACCTCTTTTGGAACTGACTTGTAGCTATTTTCTGAATGACAATTGTTAGAGAACATTAATTGTAAAAAATGTTAGTGACCAAGTGAGGTTACTCACACCTGTAGTCCCAGCACTTTAGGAGACCAAGATGGGAGGATCACTTGGGCCTAGGAGTTTGAGACCAGCCTAGGCAAAATAGTGAGACCTCATCTCTACAAAAAATAGAAAATTATCCAGGTGTAGTGGCGCACACCTGTGATCCCAGCTACTCAGGAAGCCAAGACAGAAGGATTACCTGAGCCCAGGAATTGGAACCTGTGATTTATTTATTTATAATAAATATTTATTGATTTAAATACCATAATAAATATTTATACAGTTTATTTATAATAAACAAAGTTAGAGCATCATTTCCAGGTAGAAATTATAAGAGCATTTTTTTATTGAGTCGGAGTCTCACTCTGTCACCCAGGCTGGAGTGCAGTGGCGTGCTCACAGCCACCGCAGCCTCGACCTGCTGATCCTTCTGCCTCAGCCTTCCAAGTAGCTGGAACTACAGCTGGAACTGTACCCAGAGACATGCAAGATGGAGAGAACTATATGAATTAGAACTATATACATTGGAACTACAGGCACATGCCACCATGCCCTGCTAATTTTTTGATTTATTGTAGAGGTGAGGTCTCGCCGAGTTGCCCAGGCTGGTCTTGAACTCACGGGCTCAGGCAATCCTCTCAACTTGGCCTTCCAAAGTGCTGGATTATAAACGTGCCCTGACAGCTAATTTTTTTCATTTACTGTGGAGATGAGATCTCACCATGTTGCCCAGGCTGGTCTCGAACCTGTGAACTCAGGCAGTTCTCTCGCCTCTGCCTCCTAAAGTGCTGGGATTACTGGCATGAACCACCATGCCCGGCCCTATAAGAGCATATTGTATCTATGTAGATACTAGCTGACGTTTTTGGTTCTAGTTCAAAATCTGCACTATTTTTTGTAATTCCTTTATAATATGTTCAAATATTTGTATATATATTATATTAAATTACTTTTTATCTTTTAAGTCTTAAGTAATTATTTAAATCTCCTATTGGTTTTCATTTTATAAGGTCATTTTCTTTAAGTGATCACCTATATTAGAAATAAAGGAATGTTTAAAAATTTAAAGGTTTTGCATAAGTCGGAAATTAACACCAAAACATATATAGGTTCCCAGAGTGATCTATCATCTTCTCGTCATTGCAGAGTGATATTCCCACAGCCCAGAGGAAGCGGTTTACTAGAGTAGAAATGGCCCGTGTTCTCATGGAGAGAAACCAGTACAAAGAGAGATTGATGGAGCTTCAAGAAGCTGTTCGATGGACAGAGATGATTCGGTTTGTATGAGAAGTACTCTGGTGTTTTTCTACTATTGTTTTGTAGATTTGAATGTTCCTTCAGTCGGGACTAAAGACCTGCCTTGGGGTTCATGCTCTTGACTCTATTTACTAGGAAGAATAGTTTCTAAAGTATCACTTGGAATTAGTAACAGAATGTGATCAAAGTAGGTGCCTTTTAGGCTAGTAAGGGGTCTGGGAGGATGTTCCCATGACCTTTGAAAGGCAATTGTTATTACTTAGCAATGTTGGTCATTTTTCAAGAGTGTAGAAATTGATGCTACTTTTGCACTAATGTCAAGAGAAAAATCTAAGTTTTATATGCAACAGAAAAAAGTAAATCATATTCACTCATTGTCTTCCTGTGAAATACTCTTGCTTTAGTTCCCATTTTATTTTATTTTATTTTTTTGAGTTGGAGTTTCAGTCCATTCGCCCAGGCTGGAGTGCAGTGGCACACTCATGGCCACTGCAGCCTCGACCTGCTGGGCTCAGGCATTCTTCCACCTCTGTCTTCCAAGTAACTGGAACCACACATGCGTGCTACCACACCTGGCTAATTTTTGTGATTTATTGTAGAGACGAGGTCTCTCCAAGTTTCCCAGGCTGATCTCGAACCCCCGGCCTCAGGTGATCCTCTTGCCTTGGCCTTCCAAAGTGTTGGGGTGACAGGCTGAGCCACCGCGCCCCACCGGTTCCCTCTTTCTGTTATTTCTGTGGATTGTACATTCCATTGACGTCTTTCAGGCAACCAGATCTTAAATCTCACCGAATGCTGCCACCTAGTGGCCATATTCTCTATAACAGTATTCCTTTAATTTAGAGCTCATGAGAAGTTTGTAAATTAAGTTGCCCCCTAATTTACCCAAATATTTTGGTTTGGATTGTCATATCAGATTTGCCAATAACAGTACACAATAACATATCATGTAGGAACATATTTGCTAACTACTAACTTTCACTTCCTTATGGTTACAGCATGTATTCCAGTTTATATGGCCTTTATCAATGCCATACAAGGATAAAGCATTTTGTTTAATACATTTTTCAGCTTTTGTCATTGCTTATAGATGCTGAGACAGAAGGAGATGAATAGTCTGATCTTTGTTTATTGGGCAAGGAAATTAACCCACAAAGAAACATGTGCTTAACTGCAGTACTTAGTGGATATGAAATAAATTATGAATAAATATTCAAAAAACTAAATGCATATAGGCAGACTACACTCTTTCTTTTAAAAGAGACATTCTTGCTCTGTCTCCCAGGCTGAAGTACAGTGTTATGAGCATATCTCACTGTAAACTTGGAACTCCTAGGCTCAAGCAATCCTTCTACCTCAGCTTCTCAAATTGCTGGAACTACAGGTGCACACCCCTATGGCTGAAGAAGTTTTTTTATTTTTTGCAGAGAAAGGGTCTTGCTGTATTTCCCAGGCTGGTCTTGAACTACTGGTCGCAAGTTATCCTCCCACGTTGGCCTCCTAAAGCACTGGGATTACAGACATGAGCCACTGCACCAGGCCCCTCCATTCTGTTTTTCAACCTAACAGCCAAGTAGTAGTTAACAAAATAGCTTACTTTTAACATGTTCATTGAATTAAAAGATTTCTACATTTAATCCTTAAAAGAGAAGTGAAAAGAGAACTCTGGTCATGATGGCAGAATCCTTACCACCTTACTAACTCAGCTTGGAAATGTCTGTTTTCTGAAATTTCATAGAATCACTTGTCAGTCCAGTTTATCCTTTCTTTCCCAGCATCCTTTCAGTAACGGAAAAGTTTTAGTCCTGTGAAAAATGATCCATCACAACAGTAAAGTTCAAGCTATTTCGTAAGAGCCTAGAGAACATGGCATAGGGACTCTTATGTAAAGACAGAGATTTACAAGACAATGTTTTGATAAAAGGGAGAGTTAGAGAATATCTTTTCCATACAAACTTTAGGCCAGGTGCTGTGACTCATTCCTGTAATCCTAGCACTTTGAAGGCTGAAGCAAGAGGATTACTTGAGTCTAGGTGTTCAAGATCAACCTGGGCAATATAGCAAGACCCCCATCTCTACAAAAACTTAGCCAGGCTTGGTGGCATGCACCTGTAGTCCCAGCCACTGGGGAGGCTGAGGCGAGAGAATCTCCTGAGCCCAGGAGTTCGAGGCTGCGGTGAGCCATCATTATGCCACTGCACTCCAGTCTGGTCATCAGAGTGACACCTCAACTCAAAAAATAATCATTATCGTCATTCAGGCTTTTGGCTGTCTCTCCAGCACATATAACAATCTTCTATCAGTAGATTGGGTTCTTTGAGGGAGCGATGATATTTTATTTTTCTTAGAAGTATTACCTTTAACTAATACTACTGACACATGGTAGGTCAAAGTAAGTACAGTATTTACTGAATTTAATTACTGACTCTCCTATGTATCCCATGATCTTCTTGGGTCCTTTGTTCTTCAGATACAAAACTAGGACTGGACATGGTGATGCACACCTATAATCCCAGCACTTTGGGAATCTGAGATGGAAGAATCATTTCAGGCCAGAAGTTTGAGATCAGCCTAGGCAACATAGCAAGACCTAGTTTCTATTTAAAAAATAATTACAGATTTAACATTTAGTAAAAAGGTAGAAAGCTAGAACACCTAGTTTTCTAGGTAACACATTTCTTTTTCTTTCTTTCTTTTTAATGTAGGGCATCACGAGAAAATCCAGCCATGCAAGAAAAAAAAAGGTCAAGCATTTGGCAGTTGTAAGTATGGAAAAACAAGTAAGGTCATTAGACAGCACTTTGAAAAAAGATAACAGTCCGAATTTATCTTCAAGATTGATTTTGTGTCCATTTTCTTTCATTTTTAAGACATCGGTGGCAAATAACTACATTGAACTTTTTTTTTTTTTTTTGGTCATGTAGTGTGCCAGCTCGGTAAGGCTGTTCTCAAGGACAAAAAACCATGCTATTGTAAGCTGCATCATGTTGCTATGCATCTGGGGCGGTCCTGTGCCAGGTTAAATAAAACAGGGAGTTATCCATGGAACTGAGAATTTCCTGGATCCCTTATTAATCAATGACTGATTCAAAGGTTGTGTGATTGCAAGGAACTTTTATAGAGTGAAGATGAGAAGTGCTCGTGGGCTTTGAGTAGTATGTGTATGTGTTAGACTTGAATTATGTTTGTTACAGAAGTACTGTGTTGACTGTGGTTAAGACTTACCCTTTTTTGGTGACTCTGCTATGAATAAAAGCATTGATTTTCTTTTTAAGTGAACATGAAAGTAGTTATTTAAGTTGTGCTTAATCAGGAAAATATGTATTAGCATGATGATATGTGTTTGAGTACTGTATTATAGTAGACTATTTTCAGAACTGGCCTATTGAGCTTCTGTTCAAATCATGCGGCCATATTCTTGCTGCTTAACCACTCTTGCATTGCATCAAGTAGGAACTAGCTAGAAGAACCATTTTATTTTACTCATTCAGTAGAATGTTCCCTGTACTCAAGTGCTTTTTTCTTTACTTATGGAAATTGCTATTTAAAGCACAGGCACCTGCCATTCTAAGCAGTAGTTTCTCTTCCCTGAATGTCTGAGTTTGGCTGTGAGTTGCTGCTAAGACTGTAGTGTGTGACTACAAAAACTGTTTGCCAGCTTCTAACTCATTGCCTTGTAAAAGCACTCTGGAATTTTCTAGAGCATAAAAGTTTGTGGAAGATCATGGATTGTTCTTCGCAGTGCCTGTCACACAACACACACACTTTTTTCTTTTTAGTTTTAGCAGACTTTTCAGCTCTTCAAGTAATACGACTAAGAAGCCTGAACCACCTGTTAACCTAAAGTACAATGCACCCACTTCTCATGTTACTCCTTCTGTCAAGAAAAGAAGCAGCACCTTATCTCAGCTCCCTGGGGATAAATCCAAAGCCTTTGATTTCCTTAGCGAAGAGTAAGTATTTTCCAGAATTATGGTTGTGCCTGGAACAAGTTAACACTGCAGAATATTCTTGCTCTCTCGTCAGATCAGCTATAAGGATTCAGATTAACCCATTAAAAAATGAGTTCTCTAGCTCGGTTGCCTTTAAGTAAATTACTTGTAGTTGATACTATTTATGAAAGTTGCATTTCGGTTTTCATAAAGAGAAGGAAGGTTTTTTTTTAAATGCCTCATTCTTGCTGGTAGGACAACATTGATAAATATGAATAGAAATGTTGATGTCTCCATCCTGACTCTGCTACTCCTTAGATGTAAACAGTTGGGCACATGAACCTCTCAGAGCCCCAGTTTCTCTGCCTGTAAAATGCATCTGACAACCTGTCTCAAAGGCGTTAGGATTAAATGACACAGTATTTGTAAAGTATCTGACATATAGTTAGATTTGTTAACTGTGGTATATATAGCAAGTCACCTCACAAAAATTTAAATGACCAAATGAAAGACAAATTATTTTCAAAATCATTTTCATAATACTTTACTCCATAGCTCCAAAACTTATCAAATCAATTTGCACTCTTAGCCGGGCTCGGTGGCTCAGCCTGTAATCCCGCACCTTGGGAGGCTGAGGTGAGTGGATTGCCTGAGTCCGTGAGTTCGAGACTCGCCTGGGCAACTTGGCGAGACCTCATCTCTACAATAAATCAAAAAATCAGCCGGGCGTGGTAGCATGACCTGCAGTTCCAGCTACTTGGAAGGCTGAGGGTGGAAGGATCGCCGGAGCCCAGCAGGTCGAGGCTGCGGTGGCCGGGAGCGGTCACTGCACTCCAGTCTGGGTGACAGAGTGAGACTCCAACTCAAAAAAAAAATTGCATTTCCTAAGCAGATGATTGGATTTTTTAGTCATTTCTAGCACAGTCCCTGACATTAAAATATTCTCAGTAAATATTTGTTGAATGAATAAAAAAAGGAGGAGCCAAAAATACTTAAGAATTTTTCGTTTTCCTATGGCCAACATTTGAGCTGATGATTCAATTTTATATAGCAGGCTGCTTGCTAACTGTTAACGCTTGGGCACGGTATTCACTGCATAAACTTTAAAAGGTGAACTTTATTATAGCACTTTTTTTTAAAAGAGCTATTGTAGACCAGGTGCAGTGGTTCATATCTGTAATCCTAGCACTTTGGGAGGCTGAGGCAGGAGGATTGCTTGAACCCAGAAGTTTGAGACCAGCCTAGGTAACATAGCCAGACCCTGTCTCTATTTAAAAATAAATAAATATAAAAAAAAAACAAAGAGCTAGTGTAGTCTGAATTAACCAACTTAAAATCATGTAATTTTTTGTTATTTTTGTAATTTTAGAGAGAGATGGAAGACAAGGCTGTTGTTATATTCCCTTAACTAAAAAAGGAAATAATTTTTCTTTTAGAACTGAAGCAAGTTTAGCCTCACGTAGAGAACAAAAGAGAGAACAGTATCGCCAGGTAAAAGCACATGTTCAGAAGGAAGATGGTAGAGTACAGGCTTTTGGCTGGAGTCTGCCTCAGAAGTACAAACAGGTAACGTGAATATGGGGAGAACACCCCAGGGGAGATAACTGGGTGAGGGGCGTGCACTTGGGCAGGAAGGAATTGCAATGCACGTCCCAGCCCCACTCATCTCAGCTGTGTTTACTGGGCACAGGTTGAGAGAAGTGTGGATCTGGAGGTGTACAGGCTGTTGTCTAGAGCCCTAGAACTAAAGTGAAATGCCTGAGTCTGTGAGGAGGGGAGGAGTCAACAGAGTGTGGCCAGGAGTTTGAAGTACCTGGCTCTGCTTTAACCAGAGTGGCTCTGTTTCAGCATCTGAAAGTTTCACTTTTTAAAAATCAGCGTCATTGTTTTAAAAACTATTGGTATGGAGCCTTTCAGACTGTCTACTTAAGACTTAGTTCAAGGCTTGCCTGCTTGCTCCATATTCCCTATCCCCAAAGAGGCAGGTATTTGTGTGCACACACACATACACACACGCACACGCACATATGCAGATATTCGTGCCTCTCTTCTGAGCTCCGTTTTCTAATTGCTACTTGATTTTTCTGTTTAGTTTTCAAATAAAAATAGCAAGATCAACTTGAACTTGATTCAGGGAGTAAATAGGTAACAAGCAATGCTTGCCCACGTCTCAGTAGCTCTGTAAGATGTTCACTTTCAGTGAGACTTACCAATTTCTTCTTTCGCCCCCTCACCACATACCAGGTAACCAATGGCCAAGGTGAAAATAAGATGAAAAATCTACCTGTGCCTGTCTATCTCAGACCTCTAGATGAAAAAGATGCATCCATGAAGGTAAGTTTAATGTGAAGTTAAAGGAGATATTTCCTAAACTCTGGGTAGATTTTTTTCCCTGAAACCAAAGTGGTATAATGTTGCTTGTATAGTGAGATTATGCTTCATTTTATAGCTTCAGACTATACTAAAGATCTGTATGTACAATCACTAGTTATTTTAAGAACATGAAAAATTCTAAACATGTCTAGACTTACACCCTTTGTTTTCTACCTGAGAAGCTGTGGTGTGCTGTTGGAGTCAATTTATCTGGTGGGAAGACCAGAGACGGCGGCTCTGTTGTTGGAGCAAGCGTGTTTTACAAGGATGTTGCTGGCTTGGATACAGAAGGCAGTAAGCAGCGAAGTGCATCTCAGAGTAGTTTAGATAAGTTAGATCAGGAGCTTAAGGTGAGTATGTACACTAAACGTTTGCCGTGGTTTATGAGATCGTTAGCCTAGTTCTTTGGTCTAGAATTTACTTATTGGGATCACTAATTATGCCATTGCTTATGCACCCCCCACCTTTGAAGTCAGTTTTATTGAGATATGATTTGCATACAATAAAGTGTACCCCTGACATGGATGCAGGCCAGAGTTTTGACAAATGTATGCACCTATGTATTATCACTAATCTGCTTTAACTACTAGTTTAAAGTCCACTAATTAATATTGACAGGTGATTATATTTTTGCCCTTCCAAATAATCTAGAAATAAATTTGAAATAGTATTATTCCTTTTACTGTGTAGCACAGCCTTATGAGTATTTGCAAACATCATTTTAAACATCTGTTTTCCTTACTTTGTCTGTGCAGGAACAGCAGAAAGAGTTAAAAAATCAGGAAGAGTTATCCAGTCTAGTTTGGATCTGCACCAGCACTCACTCGGCTACAAAAGTTATCATCATTGATGCTGTGCAGCCAGGCAACATCCTAGACAGTTTCACTGTCTGCAACTCGCATGTTCTGTGCATTGCAAGTGTACCAGGTAAGAGTGAGGTGTGCCTTCTCTGTCCCCCTCCTCGCCCCTCTCCGTCTACACTGCTTCCTGACAAGAACTGATTTGGCTTCTGGAGATGCAGTTATGCACCTGGCTTCCAGGGAGTTTATGTGCTAGTTGGAGAAGATTGAAAATAAACTGCAGATGGCTGGGCGTGGTGACTCTCGCCTATTATCCTAGCACTTTGCAAAGCTGAGGCAGGGGGATCACTTGAGGCCAGCAGTTTTGAGACTAGCCTGGGCAACACAGTGAGACCTGGTCTCTATATTTTTTTAAAAAAGGGAAAAAAAAGAAAAATTGGAAATTAATAAACAAGATATTTTCAGTTAGTGAAAAAATACTGTGAAGAAAATAATGACAGTAATATGAGAAGTCACTGGAAGGCAGAAGGCATAGGGCTGTTTAATAAATAAGGGGAGGTTTTCTAACATTCTGGGTTAAGCACTATATGCTGTTAAAACACCAATTTTATTTTATTTTATTTTATTTGAGTTGGAGTCTCACTCTGTCACTCAGACTGGAGTGCAGTGGCTGCTCTGGCCACCACAGCCTCAACCTGCTGGGCTCCAGCAATCCTTCTGCCTTAGACTTCCAAGTAGCTGGAACTACAGGTGCGCACTACCACGCCCGGCTAATTTTTTTATTAATTGTAGAGATGAGGTCTCGCCAAGTTGCCCAGGCGGGTCTCGAAGCCACGGGCTCAGGCAGTCCACTCACCTCAGCCTCCCAAAGTGCTGGAATTACAGGCTGAGCCACCGAGCCTGGCAAAACACCAATTTTAAAATTAAAGAGATTTGTGATAGCTATACAATAGAATAATATTTAACCATTCAAAAAGAATGAAGTTCATTTTTTACATTTTTTGTGGTAAAAACACTTAATATGAAATATACCCTGTAAATAAATTTCTAAGTGAACAATACATTATTGTTGACTACAGGGAAAGGTTCTGACATGTGTTATAACATGGGTAAACCTTAGAAACATTATGCTAATGGAAATAAGCCAGACCCAGAGAGATAAATATTATTTTTAGTTTAAAAAAAATTAATGTTGGCTGGGCACGGTGGCTCACACCTATAATCACAGCACTTTGGGAGGCCAAGACAAGAGGATTGCCTGAGCCCGCAGATTCAGGACCAGCCTGGGCAACTTGGTGAGACCTCATCTCTACAAAAAAAAAAATTAGCTGGGCATTGTAGCCACACATGCCTAATAGTTCCAGCTACTTGGATGGCTGAGGTGGAAGGATCGCCTGAGCCCAGCATGTCGAGGCTACGGTAGATGAAAATGTGCCACTGCCCTTCAGCCTGGGTGACAGAGTAAGACTCCAACTCAAAAAAAAAAACAAAACCATAAAATATTTAATGTTACCTGTATTCAAGCCAGACACAAAAGGACAAATAGTGTATGAATCCACTTGTATGAGCTATCTAGAATAGGCAAATTGTAGAGCAAAAATATATTAGAAGTTACCATGGACTGGGTAGAGTGAGGCAGGGATAGGAGTTAGTGTTTAATGGGTACAGAGTTTCTGTGTGATATGACAGAAAAGTTTAGAAGTAAATAGTTGTGATGACTTTGTAACGTTATGAATATAATCAATGTTAATGTATTGCACATTTTAAAGTGGTTAAAATGGAAATTTTTATGTTTTATATATATATTTTACTACAATAAAAATTTTAATGTGATACGAATAAAAGCAGTTTCTGCTAGGCACGGAGGCTCGACCCTGTAATCCTAGCACTTTGGGAGGTGAGAGGATTGCCTAAGTCCATGGGTTCAAGAACAGCCTGGGCAACTTGGCAAGATTTTATCTCTACAACAAATTAAAAAATTAGCCGGGCATGTTAGCACACACCTGTAGTTGTGGCTACTTGGAAAGCTGAAGTAGAAGGATTGCCTGAACCCGGCAGGCAGTGGCCGTGAGCATGCCACTGCACTTCAGCCTGGGCAATGGAGTGAGACTCCAACTCAAAAAAAAAAAGCAGTTTTCCAAATAAAAATAATGAGGTGGTTTATCTTTATATTTTTTATATCGTAATGCTTAGTTTTTAAATGATTTATTAATATCTGAGTCACTGTAACACACTTACTGTATTTGATTTTTAACACTAGTGGATAGAAGCTCATATATCAACAGTAATCTTGATAATTTAAAATAATTTTTTTTGGCTGACTTGTTTGATATAGTTAGATTGTTTTTAACCTCCTGTGGCTGCTGAGCCTCTTATTTAAGACAGACGTGTCTTTTCTGACATTTTCGTGTTTTTTTGCACTAGTATTAATGGAAGTATCTTAATTTTGTAAGTTACCTTCTCATTTTGTGAAGGTTCATTTAAATAAATTTAATGCTACCTGTATTCAAGTAGCTACATCTCAACCTGCATGCTCTCCTTTCAAATCTGTAGTTGCTTTAGTGGAAAAAATGCTTTTTATAGGAGTTAACTTAGCTATTAAAGGAAGGTTTTTCTTATTTTTCAGGTGCAAGAGAAACAGACTACCCTGCTGGAGAAGATCTTTCAGAATCTGGCCAAGTAGACAAAGCTTCTTTATGTGGAAGCATGACAAGCAACAGCTCAGCAGAGACAGACAGCCTGTTGGGAGGCATCACAGTGGTGGGTTGTTCTGCAGAAGGTGTGACAGGAGCTGCCACTTCTCCCAGTACCAATGGTGCTTCTCCGGTGATAGAAAAGCCACCAGGTATATCTCTTCTTCTTGTATACCATCTGTGTAGAGTCTGAGGCTACTCCAGGTCAGGTGCCTTATGGTGGACTTAATTGAGTTTTTAAAGTAACAAGGAGGAAAGAGCTTGAAAAAAGATGCCATAATGACTGTTCTATGAAATCAAGACTTCTTAGTTTCATAATACAGTGTGGAGAAGTAAGTGGGTAGAGGGGAATTCTGTAGCAGGGATGTGTATGGGGAAACTGTTGGAGGAGAAAAGCCCGGACACAGAATAGTTAGCTTGCTGTTTTCCATTTCTAGAAATGGAAGCAGAAAGTAGTGAGGTTGATGAAAACGTTCCAACAGCAGAAGAAGCAACTGAAGCCACTGAAGGCAACGCAGGGTCAACGGAAGACACCGTGGACATATCCCAAGCTGGCGTGTACACAGAGCATGTCTTCACAGATCCTTTGGGGGTGCAGATCCCAGAAGACCTCTCCCCAGTGTATCAGTCAAGGTATAGTAGTGGGTCTTCAACTTAGGAAACTGGCTAAAGTGCACAATAAAAGTAACTAAGATAATCTCAGACAACCAAAATAGTCCCACTAATTGGCATCATTGTGGTGGACTGAAAGACAATCTTACCTAATTTTGCCATCTCTATTTATTACCTCCCTTTCATTTCCTCTGGATATTTTCCTCCATTTCTTCTAACTTAAAACAAAAATTCGACCGGGCTCGGTGGCTCAGCCTGTAATCCCAGCACTTTGGGAGGCCGAGGTGAGTGGATTGCCTGGGCCCGCAGGTTCGAGACCCGCCTGGGCACTTGGTGAGATCTCATCTCTACAATAAAACATAAATTAGCCGGGCGTGGTAGCGCGCGTCTGTAGTTCCAGCTACTTGGAAGGCTGAGGCGGAAGGATCGCCGGAGCCCACCAGGTCGAGGCTGCGGTGGCCGGAAGCGGCCACTGCACTCCAGTCTGGGTGACAGAGTGAGACTCCAACTCAAAAAAAAAGAAAAGAAAAAATTCTTGTCTGTAGAAATACAACTGGCTGGGTATGGTGATTCACAGCTATAATCCCAGCACTTTGGAAGGCTGAGGTGGGAGGATTGCTGAAGGCCAGGAGTTCAAGACCAGCCTAGGCAACATAGTGGGACCTTGTCTCTACAAAAAAGAATTATTTTTTTTTTTTCATTAATCAGTAGTTTTTATTATGGTTTTGTGGGGTACAGTTAAGGGTAGGTGTACAATGACGTTTCATTCAGGCACCCTGTAGATAAGAAGTGTTTTCCCATCCCCCGACAGATATTTGCTACTGTTAATCCCATCCCCCTCCCCCCCATAGGTTCCCAGTACCATCCGTCATTTTCTCATAGTATTGCATTGGATGTTCAAGGTCCATTATATGAGTGAGAACATGTGATATTCGGATTTTTGTTTTTGTGAGAGGTCACTCAGTATTATAGACTCTAGTTCCATCCAGGTTGCAGCGAAATTCATGATTTTGTTCTTTTTTATGGCTGCGTAGTATTCCATCGTGTATATGTACCACATTTTTTTAATCCAGTCCTCTTTTGATGGGCAGCATGGTTGTTTCCAGGTTCTTGCTATTGTGAACAATGCTGCGATAAACATACGTGTGCAGGTATCTTTTTTATAGAGTGATTTGTGTTCTTCAGGGTATATAAAAATAGCCTGGTGTGGTGACATGCACCTGCAGTCCTAGCTACTCAAGAGGCTGAGACCAGTAAAATTGACTATTGTTTTAATTTGCCATTGTTTGAGTGTCCCATGTGGGCTTGAATGACCTTTTTGGAGTTAGTTTTCGTGAAAACATTTTATTAGAAAACAGTCTGTTTAAGGTGCTTCCTTTAAAGAATTGGGCCCATTTAGTGAAGACTTTTCCTTTTCTTCCTTCTCTAGATTCTTTCTAGATGGAGGTCTCTTAAGCTGGATCCTTTTTACCGTTTAATATTTTCTCCTAGTGTATACAGCAACAAGTCTATTAACATTTAATTATTAATTTAAGAATAAACTCATGTTTTGGATTTGACAGCCCAGTTATATATCTTCTACTAAATGTGCCCTGACAATCCAAAAGAAAGGTTTTATAATGGAGCCCTAGAGTATACTTCAGTTTATTAACTAATTTTAGAAAATTCCTCATATATCACCCTCCTGTGTGTGTGTTTTTTTTAAAAACAAACCATCCCTCCCTCCTCTCTTACCCTGTAATAACACTCAAAGTAACTAAGGGAGCATCATAATTATTGGCGGGCTAACTGCTGCATTTCATTACCGTGTCTTACTCCCTTATCTGCACTTTGGGCCCCCTAGTTTGTTAATGTGATTTTTTGGTAAAATTGCTGAAATATTTGATGTAAGCATTTAACTTTGATTTTTCTGGAGTTTTAGTATTTAAGTTATTTTTTAGACTATAAATATAAATGCAGAAATGCTCAGACCCTGAAAAGTTTGGGTAAGTATACTCAGTTTATTTTCCTTTGCTCCACCTTTCCAGCAATGACTCAGATGCGCATAAAGATCAGATCTCCTTACTACCAAATGAACAAGACCTGGTGAGAGAAGAAGCCCAGAAAATGAGTAGTCTTTTACCAACTATGTGGCTTGGAGCTCAAAATGGCTGGTAAGTGCCAACACACTGAATAATAGACTATCTTTATTCTTTTACTTTTGCTTTTGAAATCAGAAGATAAATAAGTAAAATGTCCTAAACCACAAATGCAAACAAAAAGTGCATATTTATAAAAATAATTACACATACACATAAAATTTGAAGTTGTACTGCAGCTATTCCATAAACTGGACTTGCATTGGTTCTGAATGGTAAATGTATCTTATGTGCCTTTGTCACAGAATGTTCCCTTTACATGATATTCTTAGAAGAAGAGATAAATAAGATATTTAAATCTGGGTGATCCAGAAATAGAAGATCCTGAACAGCACAGAGAGAGAATGTCTCATGTATGGAAGATTTTTATAGGCTAAAGTGTGGGCAGGAAAGCCAGGATTAAACTAATGTGTTTGACTATAGGAAAACCCAATCCCAAATGTCACTTTTTAGTAGAGTTACTAGGAAAGGTAGAACAAATCACAGTCTGAAAACTGAGAGGATAATAACTAACATTATATGACTTGTTCACTTTCTAGTAGTGTGGGGAGTTTTACAAAATTGTGCATTTTCAAAAGTTAAACCAGATTATTAGAGGTTGAACATCTTTAGCCCAAAAATCCAAAATCTGAAACGTTTTCAGCACTGATGTGATGCTCACAGGTCACATTCATTGTAACATTTCAGATTTTGGATTTTAGAATTAGGGATACTCAATGGTTACATATAATATAAATATTCTAAAATCCAAAAAAATTAAAAAATCCAAACACTTCTGGTCCCAAGCATTTCAGATAAAGAATACTCGACCTGTAGTATGTCTTCTCCACATAGGTCTACTACTATAAAATGAAAGATCAGCAAACTTAGTGTGACTGTGTTCCAATACAACTTTATTTATGGGCACTGAAATCTGAATTTGGTATAAATCTCCAGTGGCATGGCATACTCCTGATTTTTCCCCCAATCATTTAAAAATGCGAAAACGGTTCTCAGTTTGCAGGCTGGATCTAGCATGTAGGCCATAACTTTCCATTCCTTGCTGTGGACCTCTGTCATCCAAAAGTTAGAGTAGTTATGGTTCAGTGTAGTGGAGGGAGGAGTCAGTTGGTTCAAAACAGGGGCTCAGCCGTGGACTGCAGAGTGTGGGGCGACCTGAAACTGACTGCGCATTGCACCAGTTCTGGCTTTGCAGGCTTCACGTGCTTCTATTTGTCTGCAGCCTGTTTCTCTGCCTCAGGCCTACCCTTACTCTCATTTTTCTTTTCTGACCATGGTACAAAAGTGGCAGCACTTTTTCCTAAAAGGTGTATGTTCCTCATCCTGCCCCTTGAATGAACTTGTGGTTCTTATGCGACGTAAGCAACGCCTTGACGTTCTTTATGCCTTACCAGTCTTGACTTTGTTCTTACAGTTTGTATGTCCACTCATCTGTAGCCCAGTGGAGGAAATGTCTCCATTCCATTAAGCTTAAAGATTCGATTCTCAGTGTCGTGTAAGTTTATTTTTGAAACTCTTTGTGTTAAAACAATGCATTTTGGTATAAACTAGATTTTCCATCTATTAAAGCTATTACGTATTTCATAACTAAATCAATATTCAGGTTTGTTTTTCTTAACCCCTTTTTATGGAGCTAGAGAAGCTGAGTGAAGACAAAACTTTATATTAGAAATAGAAGGGAAAACTTGACGGATTGATTCCTCACCATACTGTGAGTTCCTTTGTACTTCAAGGAGAACTAGTACCTGTTAATTTATGTTTGTTTTAGATTATTCTTTACAGCTTGTAAATCTGCTGAGTTGCACATTGATTTACTAGTTCTTTTCTATATACTGACTATAAAGAATCAGGCAGTTTGTTTCTGAGTCCACAGAGCTGATTCTGTTAGTTCCACTAAAGGTGTGTGTCTCTGGCCTGTGGAGTTTGAGTCAACTGTCTGTGATTGGAAGAGGGACTTGGGCCTGAAAGTGAGACAGCTGAGCTGCCATGCATGCTGCATATTGAGTTGAGCTGACGTTTTTTCCTAGCACAGCATTCACAATGAAGAAAGCAGTGTGTTCATTCATGTTCTGGCGTCAGCCCCTCGCCTCATCACAGATTGGCCCTTGTGAGGCTCTGAATTAGTTCAGTAGTGGGCGGTCCCTTCTGTATTCCTGAGTGGAGAGTTCTGAACTCCCCTTTCCTGTTTGCAGACACGTGAAAGGCATCGTTTTAGTGGCCCTGGCTGATGGCACCCTTGCAATCTTTCACAGAGGAGTGGGTGAGTGACTATGAATATATAACGTGATGCTAATTTGTAGCTTTGCGAAGCAGTTTCAAACAGATTGGGTTGTTATATTTTAAATAAATTATACTTAGTAGGATAAAGAATACAGACTTAAGCTGAATACTAAAGATGTATGGTGTCAGTAAATATATTAGTGCCTGTGTGGAAGTATTATATGTTCACAGTATACCTCAGGAAAATGTATTTACCATAATGAGCAAGTAGTTAGCATGTTATGGTACTCTTATATAATGTGATGTGGAAGCATTTGTTCCCATTCATATACTTATTCAATTAGGGCACATTTGGCGAGAATACTTTTTCTTGTGTCCTATGTTTTAAAAATATTTGTGTCCACTTAATCTGGAAAGGTTTTTCAAAGAATTTTTTTTTGGTTGGAGTCTCACTCTGTCATCCAGGCTGGAGTGCCGTGGCATACTCATAGCCAACCCAGTGTCAACCTACTGGGCTCTGGCGATCCTTCCACCTCAGCCTTCCAAGCAGCCAGAACTACAGGCGCACACTACCACGCCCAGCTAAATTTTTATTTATTGTAGAAATGAGGTCTCACCAAGTTGTCCGGGCTGGTCTCGAAACTGTGGGCTCAGACAATACTTGCCTCAGCCTCCCAAAGTGCTAGGATTACAAGCTGAGCCACCGAGCCCGGCCTCAAAGAATTTTTAATTGAGTAAAATTTAATCATTTTCATATCATGTTACTTATATTCTTCCTCTTTAAAACCATTGTCTCTACCATCTATAGACAGGAGTGATGGTATCAAAAAGCCTACCTTGAATGAATTAACTTAAGGAATTTAGTATACATTACTTTATAGCTCCTCAGTACATGTGTCAGCCAAATGTGATACTTCATTTTCTACACACTAGATTAGTAGATCAGAAATATGTTGTGAGACTTGGATATACTGAATGTGGATTTGAAAAAGGCTTTTCTCAAAGTCTCATGTCCTTGGAGAAATGTGGGATAGATGATAGGTGCCTTTGTAATTGATTGGTATCTAGAGATTGCTGGTCAGTGACTCTCACTCACATCAGAGAGTACTGTATTACCTTGTTCAGTCTCTTTACAGACTTGATCTGTGTTTAATCCTCCCATGAACTTAGGAAGAAGATTCTGTTTGTCATCCCCATTTTATAGATGAGGAAATTGAGACACAGGGCATTTTAATCACTTGCTCATAATCATTCAGCTAATAAGTGGAAGAGCCTAGAAAAAAAAATGGAATAATAAATGTTTTGGTAAACTGAATCCAAAATTATATTGACAGAACAAGACAATAAAATACATTTAGTCAGAATCAACGTAAAGTTCTACATTAGGCTCAGAAAAGCAAAATGCGGGAGACACGTCTGAAGGGTGAGAATTACTTAAAGGGTGACTGTGAACTCACCCTTTAAGTATGAGTTAGTTAACACCCTAAGCCTCATAGAAACAAAGAGTTCGGGACAAGGCTGATGATAATCCTGCTTTTGGTGCAAGACAGTATGTTTGGTGGATACCAACAAAATAGAGTTAGGATGAAGGGGCTATAGACTGTGATAGGTACAACACACATGCCAAGGATGCTTAGTTTTGAAAGGAGAAGACATAGGACTGTAACGAAGAAGTTTGGAGTTATTCTTTGTGTTTCTACTGGGCAAAACTACAGACCAATAGGCAGTTATGTACAAGGAGGCACTAGGTGTAGGGAATATTTTTCATATAATTATGATTGTCTGAAAATGTAACAGCTGCTTTGTGAGGCACAGTGTGCTCATAAATTAGCAAAGCAAGTTTGCACAATTTCTAAAGTGTTGGCAATGAGTTGCCCTTGACTTCTATCATCAAAATGCAAGTGAGAGATATTAGTCCAGAATAAATTTTTAAATTATTACTGTAAATAGATAACTTGTAACTGATTTATTATATCACTGCTTTTGAGAGCATATTTTAAACTGATAAGAACAGATACTACACTTGATCTTAGCCAAAAAGCCGAGAAGCGATGAGAGCATATTTTAAAGGGGGTCCAGGTACCGAGTGTCAGGTTGGATCAAATGACTTTTGAGGTCTATTCCAACTTTGCAGTTTATGGAATAAGAGCATGCAGTCTCTGCAAATACTTAATGCATGGTACTTTGGGTGCTTCCTCAATGAATGTACTGCAAATAGATTGTTTCTTGTGTTGAAATTGAGTAAAAGGGGTATGTGTTAACGATCATCTATTATTTTAAAGATGGGCAGTGGGACTTGTCAAACTATCACCTCTTAGACCTTGGACGGCCTCATCATTCCATCCGATGCATGACTGTGGTACATGACAAAGTCTGGTGTGGCTATAGGAACAAGATCTATGTGGTTCAGCCAAAGGCCATGAAAATAGAGGCAAGTTAGCCTATGTATTCTGTACTTACTGAATTTGTATTACTCAAAGACTATTAGACTATACTTATTTTCAGCTTCTTTAGAAATGATTTTCTGAATCTATGTGTTCTAGGGTACTTGAGCAATATGTTTGAATGTCTTACTTCAGCTCCCTCCACTGTAGACCATGAGAGTAGCTAGTGGTTTTTTTAAAAGGAAGGTTCACCCATTAATGTTTAAACTTGTGTCTGTGTTCGTATCCATAGATGGTGTACATGTTTTATTTGAATAGGTGGTTCTTAATGTGTTTGATTATATAAGTATTGGTTGAGAGGAGGATTCCCAAGTCTCCCCCTACCATGTGTATCCAGGTACCTCCACATATGTGTTACAGACTGAGAAATACCATTGTAGTAGACATTTGCTAGAAGAACAGAAACCTCTTAGCATTTTTTCCTATAATTTTTTTTTTACTGCAGCGCAAAAATTTGTCCTAATTGCTTACAAAAAATAAAAACTTGCAAGAGAAAAATTTTAAGTGGAAAGTTCCCGGAGTCCCAAAGTTAACCATTTGATACTTGTTTTTTCATATCTATTCCTTTTATCCAGTCATATATGCAGGTCTAGTATCCCCTATTCGAAATGCTTGAGACCATAAGTGTTTCGGATTTGGGATTTTTTTTCAGATTTTAGAATATTTGTATATAGGTATGAGATTCTATTTTGGGGATAGAATCCAAGTCTAAGCATGAAATTCATTTATACTTCCTATACACCTTAAACATATAGCCTGAAAGAGGTAAGTTTATACGGTATTTTTAAATAATTTGTGCATGAAGCAAAGCTTGTGTACACCGAACCATCAGAAAGCAGAGGTGCCCTTGTCTCGGCCACTCCTGGGGAGGGTCGGTGGCTTGACATCACCATCATTTCTGACTCTAAATGCTGCCAATAAGCAGTCATTTTCTTACATTGATTCATGTGTAAGTACTTAACAGTATACAAATATGACAGACCATTTACACAGTGGAAAAATAATATGTTTAGGGTAATTTACAATATCAAATTGGCACTCAAAGTTCCAGATTTTGGAGCATTTTGGATTTCAGGTTTTCGGGTTAGGGATACGCAGCCTGTATACACACACACACACACACACACACACACACACACACATACACACACACAGCGGTGTGGATTTCTTTTTGTTCATTATAAATAAGCTTTTACTTCATGTACAAGGGGGACCCAAAAATCCCCAGAATTATCTTTTGGAGGGTGAGCTTCTTGCAGGGCAGGCTTCCCCCGTTAGGTATGTGTTCTAGGAACCCATCATCATCAGTGTATCAGATAGTGTTGTTGTGAGAGGCTGTGTTTGGCTTCAGTGAATTTTTTTTTGAAAATTCTTTCAGTGCATTTGCCCATTTTATGATGGGCGATTTATGAGCACACCTGCCCACACCGCACTGAGTATTAAGCAGTTTTTGACCAAAAACATCACAAACCCTGTGCCCTACCCTCCCTTTTCACCCAATTTCGCCCTGAGCAACTTTTTTTTTTATTTTCTGGAATGAAAAAGATCCTCAAAGGGAAACAATTGTCAATGTGGAATTCTTGACAAAAATTGGCAGCACTAAAAGGCATCAAAATTGATGCATTCAAAAACTATTTTGTGCAAAGGGAAAAGCATCTCAATAGGTAGGTGCATTGCATCAAACTGAGAGTACTTTGAAGGTAACTGAAGTTTAAACATGTAAGAATAAATACCAATTTTTTATAAATAAGTTCCTGTGTTCTGGTTCCCCTTCATATTGCTGCATAACAACACAAAATCCCGAGATCAGAATTGCCCTGTTGCACACTGTTAAATGGTGTGGATGTGCCCGCATGCTTTCACTGGCTAATGTCCTATTTAGTGCTGAAGTCCAGCATCCTGTGGTTCTTGCTTCTTCATTTTATTGTACATTCTAGGATGAAAATAATTGTGTATGTAAGAGTCATCATATTTAGTGTATAATATTTAGGGTTCTCTTTTATTAAGCGGTCTACTAAATTGTTTTACAAACTAGTGCAGGTTTTAAATATGAACTTCTATGTCATAAAAGTAACTTTGCTATTGTACAATCTCTCTTAGAAATCGTTTGATGCACACCCTCGGAAGGAGAGCCAAGTGCGACAACTTGCGTGGGTGGGTGACGGTGTGTGGGTCTCCATTCGCTTGGATTCCACACTCCGTCTTTATCATGCACACACTTATCAACATCTGCAGGATGTGGACATTGAGCCTTACGTAAGCAAAATGTTAGGTAAGCTTCCAAAGTGTTCCATCTTTGCCAATCAAAGAGAGTGGGTTTTTAAATTTATTTTTAGAAACAGAGTCTATGTTGCCGAGGCTGGAGTGTAGTATCTATTCGCAGATGTGGTTATAGTGTGCTGCAGCCTCAAACTCCTGGACTTAAGCAGTCCTCCCACTTGAGCTTCCAGAGTAGCTGAGACTATAGGCATGTGCCACCATGCCCAGCCCTTGTTTTATTTTTATATGGTCTAAAATGCTATATAGAACCAGTGAAAAAGTCGCCTCATTAGTAGTCAACCCTTATCACTGAAAGGCTCAGACATGCTCCAGTCCACCTTGTTGTGTTTGACCAAAACTTGGGATCATTTTTTATTCCTTCTCTCTTATTCCTCACATCTAATCCATCACCAGGAGTTGTCAAGTCTGCCTCAAAATAGATTAAATCAATGAGTTCTTTATCTCTACCGCTAACCCCCCGAGGCCAGGCTACCATCCTTCCTCCCTTCTCCCTGTTACCATGAGCCTCCTAACTGGGCTTCCTCTTTCCACTCCTGCCTAATAACTAACGTGCAGATATTGCCACGACACCCCCCTACTCTCGCCTTTAGTGAGGTGATCTTTTGTCCTGTGACCAGGAGCTCTTACCCGGGCTGGCCCACTTTCCTGCGCTCACTGACCCACAGCTCAACAAGTACCTTCCTGTTTCAGGCTCCTCACATGTGTTCCTTCACCTGGGAAGTTCTCCTTGGTCCTTTTTTCTTAGCTTTCGGACCATAGCCTGCATGTCATATCCAGGAGAAACCTTCATGTAGGTCCTCTCATGCTTTTTCTCCATGGGCTTGCCATAATTGTGATTGCAGCAGCATTATGAGATTCTTGCTTACAGTCCCTCCCCCACAGACCCTAGGGCTGCCCTGAGAAGGGCTAGGGTCATCTGTGTCTTATTCCCTGCTGTGTCCTTAGCATCTAACCCTGTGCCATGTGACCATTAGGGATGTCATAAAGGATTACTTTAATAAAGAAAAATCGAACTGAATCAGTGGTTTTTTTTACCTTTTTAGAGTTGTTGCCCTCAGAGAACCTGGTTATAGCTATGTTCCATCTCCCTAGAACCAAGCATATAACTAATTTTAGGGATAACCTTGACTGTAAGTTACAGGTTCCTGGCTTAGACAGAGTGGTAGTTAAGGTTCCTTCTAACACTGTGATTCTTTTTTTTTTTTTAATTTTTAATTTTAAAGATGTAGGGTACAATTCAGGGTTAAGTATACAAGTGTTCGCTGTGCAGGTACCCTTTGTGATGAGGTGTGCCCCCCCCCGGCAGAATCTCACTGCTGCCAATCCCTCCCACCCCCTGGCAATTTCCCTTTTCTTATAGTATTACTATAATTGTTCAAGGTCCAGTTATGAGTGAGAATATGTAACACTGTGATGCTATGTTCATGCCCTCAGTTCTTGTAAGTAGAACTTATGACTGGCTATGGCTAATGCTATCTGTCTGATGTATTACCTGTTTAATAATTTTGCCTCTCAAATCACCGAAAATAAGATCAATTGTAAAAATACACTTGAAATTTAAAAATGCAGCCATTCTCCCTAAATTATTTATGTATGATATGCTAAAATTTCTAAGCTGCTTTAGAACCTAAGTATATAAACAAGGGGAAAAGTATAGGTTTCGTTAGCCAAGATTGTTTTTATCTATGCAAAGAAATTTAATGGGCAGCCATTTTGCCATTGCCTTGCTAAGCTATGGTGTGGTCATGTGCTCTTTGAGCTATAACCAGACCGTGTTTTTTTAAGCCTTGACCCTCTTCCCTATCTTGAGGAGATGAATCTCCTTTTTCTGTCTGTCTGTCTGTCTGTCTGTCTCTCTCTCTCTCTTAATTTCTAAATAAACTGTATTTTCTAATCTTAAAAAAAAAAAGAAACTTAATGAAAGCCAGGACTTTTTCAGCTTATAAAATCAAAGGGCATTGATTTCCTAGTGTAATACACTTGTTTTTTGTTGGAAATTTTTGTGTTTTGGTTTGGTTTTGCAGGTCCGTAGTTAAATCTTGTGTCATATTTCCTAATGTACCTTATTTCTTGTGTACCTTTCTTCTATTAACGTACTGCTACCCACTTTTAGAATTTCATTTTTCTATGAACCCTGAGTTATTGGGCAATAAGGCCCTGTAAAAGTTTGCTTTGATATGCACCTTCAGGAATCATCCGTCTAGCTCTGGTCACATTTCCTCTCAGTTGTGTTAATTCTGCTACTCTTAAGAGACTTGGACTCTAAAACACTGTCTGCTTTAGCTTCTCAATAAAATGTTCCTACCTTCCCTTACAGGTACTGGAAAACTGGGCTTCTCTTTTGTGAGGATCACAGCTCTTATGGTGTCTTGCAATCGTTTGTGGGTGGGGACAGGAAATGGTGTCATTATCTCCATCCCGTTGACAGAAAGTAAGTATATTTTTAGATTACTGCCCAGGACAAGTTGGAGAGTTGCAGGAAATATTTATGTGTAGAATTCAGGTGGAAGGAATTGTTTAGGTGCTGGCAAATCGGTGATAGCTCAAAATCCAGCTGATGGCAGAGGTCTAGCTATTGTTCCTTCAGTCTTCTGTGAAACTTGGGAACTCCAGAGAATCACAACTTCCATATAACAGGACCAGTCCTCACAATTAGACGTTTTCATTGTGAGAAGTTCTTTTTCTCAGTTCAGGACTCACAGTCCTGTTTCATCTTTGAAATAAACATTGATGTTCATTTTTCTTCAGCTTTATTATACCGGTGTCCAGAAACACCACGTAGCATTCATCCTAACTTTTGGCAGAGAGTTTAGGATATTCAATTTGTTTCCCAAGAGATCAATAATCCTTTCCTTAATCTGGAGACAAACTATCCATCCTCTAATTTAAAAGAAGGTGATTTATTATTTTTGTAAACAAAATGCACATTGTATGTTTCTCATATGGTGTTCCATTACATTTATCATCCATTAAGTAAGTGTTGTTGTGTGCAAAGTTCATGGACAGGGAATGGTTTGAAAACAAATACCTTAAGTTCATAAAATAAATTAAATACACACCTCAGAATCACCCTACCTTTTTTTCAGGGGAAAAGGAGGGAGAAGGACTAGAATATTTCCGGAGCCTTTAAAGAAACCCAAGTTCTTATCCCAACTATCTTCTGCATCTACTTATAAATTCAGACCATTTTTTATATCCAAAGAGATTCCGGGATCCCCCGAGTTCATTTCAATTTTTTATAGAAGAGAGAGTTCCATTTTAGCATAATTATTAGACCAGGATGTTTTTTTAAAAACACACACAGAAAAATAAAGGAAAAATGATAGCTTTTAAGAAATGCTCCACCTTAAGTTCTTAGTGTTTTGATTCAGATTCACTAAAATTGCTTTATAATTTAAAAAACCAAATAAAATTGTCCTTTTTGAGCAGAGATATTCTATAGAGGCTTGGTAAAGTCTTTATGTGTTACTTGGTATTGCACCAAGTGGGATCATGCGAATTGCATTAGGAGCTCTGAGCGCCAGTTTACCAGGTAGAAGACGCAAGAGTGGTGGCTCACGGTGACGGTCTCCTCCCTTCGTGCACCCTCCATGTCCCTTTCCCCCTTTCTCACTTTAGCCGTAATCCTCCACCAGGGACGTTTACTGGGGCTGAGGGGTAAGTGCAGATCCTGAACCCAGCTCTTCTTCCTGGCTTCTAGTAGCCACTGTGAGGCTGTTCCCACTTCTCTAGAATCCCCTCTTGAATGTTCCTAAATGTCATCACTTGCAGTCACTGCATTGCAGCAGGTGTTTTTTGTTTTTGTTTTTTTAATGTTTGTTACATGGCCACCAACCGCTCAGCAGCTTAGTCTTTTTATCATCTTTTGTTGCAGCTGAACTTTCTTTCAGACCTTGTGTTCCTTCCAGTATAAACATGAAACGTCTCTTAATACTGTCATTAATCTACATTGTTTACCTTTGTTACCAATCATGTTTCTTTCATTCACTTACTGCCCATGGATCGGGGATGTTTTGTGAGTCTGGTCACTCCGCAGGAACCCAGCAAACCATCAGCTGGTGTAGAGAAAAGCTGCTCTGTTGCAGTGGCTGGGTTCTATGACGCACAGCCTTTTACTACCCCCTATCCCCCACCCCCATGGAAAATATTCTTGCTGCAGGGGAGAAAATCAGAAGATAAACTATAAAGAAAGATTTTATTTAAAAATACACTCATTACTTTAAACTGTATAATGGTTACCTTTCTAGCATGGGAATTCAAAACAAAACAAAACAGTCACACTTAAGATTCAAATCTGTTTTCTTTTGTTAACTAAAATGATTTTTTTAAAAATTAATAGATATGTTTAATAAAAAGTCAGCTTAGTTACTGCTAGACTGGCAAAATCCCCCACTCCATTTACTGAGGAGCTTAAAAATAACGAGCATGCATATCTCTCTCCTCCCAGCTTTGTCTTGAGTTGGCATTGCCGCCCTTGTTTCCTCTCAACTGGCTGTAGCTTTTAGATACTATCATACTATCATAAGGATTAACCAGTAACCTCTTAACATCGCTACTGTTTTCTAGGGGAAAATATTTGGTATTTGGTTGTTCTGTTGCAGCAAATAAAACCTCAGGAGCACCAGGAAACCGTCCTGGAAGTGTAATCCGTGTCTATGGTGATGAAAACAGTGATAAAGTGACCCCGGGAACATTTATACCCTATTGTTCAATGGCACATGCACAGCTTTGCTTCCATGGGCACCGTGATGCTGTGAAATTCTTCGTGGCAGTCCCAGGTGGGTGAGACTATTCTCCTGAGATGTTCTGTGTACTTGGCTCTCTTCCGTCATCCCATGATGGAGTCTCACTCTGTTGCTCAGGCTGGAGGGCAGTGGCATGCTCCCGGCCACCGCAGCCTCAACCTATCGGGCTCCGGCGATCCTTCCGCCTCAGCCTTCCAAGTAGCTGGAACTACAGGTGCGCGCTACCACGCCCAGCTAATTTTTTGATTTATTGTAGAGATGAGGTCTCGCCAAGTTGCCCAGGCGGGTCTCGAACCCGCAGGCTCAGGCAATCCACTCACCTCGGCCTCCCAAAGGCGCGGGATTACAGGCTGAGCCACTGAACCCAGCTTCCCCTACCTCTTCTAATACTACGTACTGGCATTGCAGGTAATTTCAATATAACACATGAAAGAAATTCTGTAATGGAGGGAGGAATAGAGTGCCATTGGACACTTGAATGAAGTTATCCTGGAATATCTCTCCCATCCTCAAAAACGAATTTCTTGATTTTTCTTTAAGAGGCTTGCTTACTTTTGAAAAGCAATGGCATTATTTTGTCATAGCAGAATGCTAAAAATGGTCTTGACCTAATGAAGGAAATCGCTAGGAAGAAACCTGTGTCGCCAAGACCACATGCAGGAAGAGAAGGGGACACTTTCCGCGCCCTTCGCAGTGTTGTGAAGACAGCAGAGGACCAGAAGCCTGGGGCTGGGCTTTGAACAGGTCGCTTCCTGCAGAGACGCATTTCCTCATTCCTAAGTGGACATGATTAATATCTGCTCCGCCTACTTCATTTGCTATGAAAGTTAATGAAAATGCTGTTGAGACAAGGTGGTAGTGGTGATATACAGTGAAAAAGGGTATGTCCGTTGACAATACTAGAATGATGTCATTAACCATCTGTAAGCAGGGCCCGTGTTTTGAATTTTTTTCTCCATAAGAGGAAAGTTTCAACTCTAACTTTGCCCTGCTCACTCACTGTGCAATGTAGCAATTGTTGTGTTTCACTGTAGTAGTTGGGCTTCTCCAGAGAAACAGAACCAAAAGGTTATACATGTGGTGAGAGTGAAAGAGTTTAAGGAACTGGCTCACACAATTGTGGGGACTGGCAAGTCTGAAGTCTGCAGGGCAGGCTGGGGATTCAGGGAAGAGTTGATGCAGCAGTTCAAGTCCAAAAACAAAAATGTTCTTGACCTAATGAAGGAAATTGCTAAGAAGAAACCTGTATCACCAAGGCCATATGCAGGAAGAGACGGGGACACAGGCAACATGATGCTTCCTCGGGCGTCCTCAGTCTTCCTCTTAAGGCTTTTGACTGACTAGATTATGGAGAGTAACCTCCACCCACATTATGGAGAGTAACCTGCTTTACTCAAAATCTGATTTAAATGTCAAGCACATCTGAAAAGTGCTTTCACAGCACCATCTAGACAGGTGTTTGACCAAATATCGGGCCTCATAGCCTCACCAAGCTGACACATAAAATTAACCATCACACTCGCTTTCCCAAGATTGTTCCAAAGATTAAATGATTAGCTGTACATACAGCAAGGTACTGGTGACAGTCTTTTTCTTACTTTTTAAAAAAAAGAAATAAAACGTCATGGAGTGCCCTTTGCCATTTTATATCCGTCTCCAGTCCCACTCCTTTCTCCCTTTTCACTCCATCCATAACCACCAGCTTTGATTTGGTATGTATCCTCCTACAGTATTTTTGTATTTTTACTATGTTTGAGTGTATTTATACATCATAAACATTTTTGTGGTTTTGAACTCAAATGTTATATTTTCTTCCTTCCTTCCTTCCAAATCGGGGTCTCACTCTGTCACCCAGGCTGGAGTGCAGTGGCACAATTATGGCTCACTGCAATCTCAACCTCCTGGGCTCAGGCAATCCTTTGGCCTCAGCCTCCTGAGTAGCTGGGCCTACAGGTGTGTGCCACCATACCCGGCTAATTTTTCCTTATTTTTTGTAGAGACGAGGTCTCACTATGTTGCCTAGGCTGGTCTCAAACTCCTAGGCTCAAGTAATCTTCCCACTTCAGTCTCTTAAAGTGTTGGGATTACAGGCATGAGCCACCACACTCAGCCAGTGTAAAGTTTCGTGTATGTTCTTCTGCGACTTGCTTTCCACTTTGTAGGTTTCTTATTGTTCATACATAAAGATGTGGTTTATTCATTTAACTGGTATTCTCATGTCTGAATAAACGTGCTTCATTTTATTCATTTTCCTGTTGATGGGCCTGTAGGTTTTTGCCTTCCGACTTTCTTTTTTTTCACTATTAAAAACAGTACTATGGTGGACTCTCTTGGGCATGTGTACAGGATTTTTCTCTTGGGTGTAAATCTGGATGTGGAATTGGCAACACTGTTTGTTGTGAGGCCAGTTGGCCCTGAGGACTAAGCCATGCTAGTTGGCCTCAATGTCATACCGTTGTTCTCCTGCTCTGTGGCAGAACGAGCTAGTCCACTGCAGAAGTCATCCCCAGCAGGCTCCTCCTAGAGGCGTGGCCTGTGTAGTTTGACCAAAGGACAGCAGATTCTGGCGAGACAAAACATACCCCATGGTCAGAACTCCCTGAGAGCGCCTTGGAGACTGTTCATTTGTTCATAGTGTGAATAATATTTAAAGGTTCCTCTTTCTACCATTTCACACTCAAGGAGTCTACCTTAGAACTTAAGCTTTAGAACAAATGGCACATTTACCGGTACTTTTATTTGCATAATCTAAATTTAAAATAAAATGTGCTTTCCTTAAATATGAGAGGAAAGCTGTAGATTTGAAATAAACCTAAATGTTAATTATGAATCTGCAAACACATAAGGCTTAAATTGAAGACGTCTCTCAGCCTCTTATACAAATAAGCACACTCTCTTTCAGGGAAGAAACCTTTCCATTCTCTCTCAGATCCAAAGTCATAGACTGTAGTAGTTTGAAGCAGGCAGTTAATACCGACCTTGCCATACGCATATCTCATACTGAATTTTGGATCTGTTTCTGCTTTGGCACAAAATTGCCTTACTTAGACATTTATTTTATTTTATTTTTTAAGAGACAGAATCTTGTTCTGTTGCCCAGGCTGGAGTACAGTGATGCAATCATAGCTCACTACAGCTTTGAACTCCCGGGTACAAGCATCCTCCCATCTCAGCCTCCTGATTATCTGGGACTACAGGCATGCACCAACAGGTCCAGCTAATCTCTAAAACTTTTTTATAGAGACAGGATCTCGCTATGTTGGTCAGGCTGGTCTCGTATTTCTGGCCTCAAGCGATCCTCCTGCCTCAGCCTCCCAAAGCACTGGGATTACAAGCATAAGCCACTTTGTCCAGCTCTACTAAGATGTTTGAATTGGGTTCTTCTAACCTTCATATAAATGTTTTCTGATCATTCAGAGCCTTCTAGTATTTGGTGGTTCCAAGACTGTACTTACCTTTTTGTTTAACTTTCAGAAAATATTCAGAAAAAACAAGTGTCCCTTGACCCCTCCCCCATCTGTGATAAGTAATATTCACTTCTGTTCCTGATAAAATAGGTCAAGTCATCAGCCCACAGAGTGGCAGTAGTGGCACAGACCTAACAGGTGACAAAGCAGGGACATCTGCACAGGAGCCTGGCAGCCAGACACCCTTGAAGTCTATGCTTGTCATCAGTGGAGGAGAGGGCTACATCGACTTCCGAATGGGTGAGTCGTGGGCTCTGGGGACTCTGCTTCTGGTGCTCTCCTGCAGGAAACAAGAAACCACTCTGATGATAGTTCCTAAAAAGCCCTCTTGGAATTCTTTCCTTGGGAAAGGATTTCTCTCTCTCTCTCTCTGGTATTTCTTTTCATGCCAAAATGTATTTCTTTAAAGGAGCATTAGAAATAGCGAGATGTGACTACATGTTGAGTTTTGTGTGAAAAACAAGATTGGGGGTCAGAAAGCCCTTAAGCAAATTAATTATTCAGCCTCCAAGAGTCCTCACTTGAAAAATGGAGAAATAAAAATATTCATAGAGTGTTGTTTGTATCAAAATTGATTTCATTTGTTCATTTTCCCACCTTACAAACATTAACTGAGCATTGTCCATGTGCCTGTCAGCCTTAAACTTGAGATACAGAAACAAATCTGACAAAGCATCCATCCCTTAGGCTAGAGAACAGTGCAGAGATAGAGATGTGTTAATTTATTAAAATGTTATAGTTGCTCTGGTGGTGAGTAGTCAGGTCTTCCCAGGGGTGGGGAGAGAAGGAAGTTAAGAAATGATGCTTGAGGGGGCTCAACACTGCATAGCATTAGTCCAAAGGCCTGGGCTGGGGACTGGGATGGGGAGAACCAGCGGTTGGCATTCTGAGGTAAGAGAATAACTTGACTGAAGGCTTCGAACCTGAAACCATCTTAATTGAAGAAAAAACTATTTTGAGATGTTGAGCGCATGGAGTAGAAGAAAGCACACACTTCTGGTCTAGAAAGGGAGGGTGGGAGTGGGAGTACGGAGGCCTTTCTACACCCAGTTAAGGCATTTGTACTTTATCTTTCAAAGGAGAACTGTAGGGCAAAGTGGCTAGATTTGTGTGAAAGATGGATTGGAGGAGTTCAAGACTAGGTGGGAAAATGGATATCTGAGTAAGGTAGTGACAGTGGGAAGAGGTAAAAAACATGAAGGGGAATTGGTACCCACTAGGTGTGGAGAAGAGGGATGAGCCATTCACCCGGTGCTCAGGACGTCAGAGCAGAAGCAGATGTGGAGGTAGGGAAGGAGGAGCCCCAGGCTGGGTCTGTCAGCATGAAGAGCACAGTGGGGATTCAGGTGGGAGGTTTCCCCGGGTTTCTGGATGGGGGGCTGTGCTGTGTTTTAGGAGGGAGGAATTGGGGGCCTCCACATGCAGTGGGACTAACAGCCATGAGGGCTGGGGCATTCCCCCAAGGAGAGTACACAGGGGCTACTAGAAGAGGTCTCAGTCTACAACCCTGGATTCAGACTCCATTTAAGATCATTAGAGCTTATATAGGGATCGGCGAAGGAATGGCCGAGAGGGACAGAGAAAACATGGCCAGTTGATGCTTGGGAAAGAATAGTGCTTTGTGATCTATAAAGCAAATGTAAATTTATTTATTTGCTATAAATAAGTAGATCCTTGGACTAGCCTAAAATCTTAGTGATTCAAAAAGTTCCCAAACATAAGGCACTTCATTGTTTTAGAGAATATAATAATGTTGCAGATCAGTGACAAATGCTTACTATAGATATGAATTCTGTAAAACTGGAGTAAAAAATTTAGGGTCATGTAAATGACAGTGTGCCACATGTGATTAGTGCAAATCAGAATAACTCATGCAAAAAGCTTACTTTTTTTGGAGTTGGAGTCTTACTCTGTCGCCCAGGCTGGAGTGCAGTGTCACACTCCCAGCCACCGCAGCCTTGACCTGCTAGGCTCAGGTGATTCTTCTGCCTCAGCCTTCCAAGTAGCTGGAACTACAGGCATGCGCTACCACACCCGGCTAATCTTTTTTATTTATTGTAGAGACTAGATCTCACCATGTTTGCTCAGGCTGGTCTCAAACCTGTGGGCTCAGGCAATCCTCTTGCCTCGGCCTCCCAAAGTGCTGGGATTATAGGTGTGAGCCACCCCGCCCGGCCAAAGCTCACTTATAAGAGGGGGAGGTATTAGAAATTGATGGATTCCAGTGATGTCAGCAGGAATGAAGTCATTTCAAAGTGTTTTAAATCGTTGACTGCTGGTACAGAATTCCTTTATAAGAGAGGAATTGTAGGGACTCCACTTGGCTGGGATGATTTTTGGAGCTTTTTCTTAGAGTGCAGTATGGCAGTTGGAACCATACTAAGGAGTTGGTTAATCTCTATGTGGTTTTCCATTTCCACTAAAAATTCCTTCCATTGTGGATCCTGAAAATAGCATAAAAATTGCTTAACTGGGTTTTGGCAGTTACCTCTAGTTAAATACGGCTTGAAAAATAGACTTGTCTTTAGCATAGGCTAATTTTAATAGTGAATATGCTTTTTAAAAAAAAAAAGAATTTGATCTTTTTTTGTTCCATTTCCTTTTTAATTTCCTGTAATATTTTAACAATGGGAAATTGATTCCAACAGTCTCCATATTTTTAATGGTTTAACTTAAACCTTAGGCTGTAGAGACCCTAAGAGACAAGGTAAAGTAAAATCTTCAAAACAAAACAATTCAGAAAACAAATGCCAACAGCCTTTTTTCTCAGCCTATTATTAGTTTGTTGTCATCATTGTGATTTTTTTAAAGTTTGAGAGCCAAACTTATAACCACTTGGCTCTGTTTCAGTTCAGAAACTGGATTTTGTGCTGAGTGTGCACCTCTCTCTCTCTCTCTCTCTCGTTTGACATTGCCATGAAAAGGCCATTGGGGGTGGGCAAGGGAAAGTTTGGCCTGCAGAGAAAAATGCAGATATGTAGGGTTTTTTTTCTCCTGCTGTTTCTTGTCAACAGTATCAATATTTTCTTTTGTCCAGCTGAAATTCACATGGGGCACATAACAAAATTCCAGTAGACCAGGGGAATATCTTTAGGGCCCTTGGTATACATGTTTTAGGATTCTGCTGAAGAATCCATCCCACCAGACAGTCACTTGGATTGTCCCAAAATAACCCTGCTCTGTAACGACAAACGTAATTCATGCAAGTTTGTGGAGAAAAGTATGCCTACCCTGCAGTGGGCCCTGCAGAGGGGTGTACTGTGCCCCCTGGGCCTTGGAAGCCAGTACCTTTGATCAGGGTCCCATTCTTCACAGTCACTCAGCCACCTCCCAGAAGAACCTGTAGCCTGGCTGCTGCCCAGCCTCTTTGTTTCTTTCTTGCATACACTCTTTTCTTTTTTGAGTCAGAGCCTCACTCTGTTGCCCAGGCTGGAGGGCAGTGGCATGCTCACAGCCACCACAGCCTCTACCTGCAGGGCTCAGGTGATCCTTCCACCTCAGCCTTCCAAGTAGCTAGAACCATAGGCATGCACCACCACGCCTAGCTAATTTTTTTTATTTATTGTAGAGATGAGGTCTCGCCATGTTGCCCAGGCTGGTCTCGAACTCCTGGACTCAGGCAGTCCTCTCACCTCCACCTCCCAAAGTGCTGGGATTACAGGCGTGAGCCACTGCTGTCAGCCTCTTCCATATGCTCTTAATTCATCACCCATCCTAAACTTGAAAATCATTGGAAGAAAAACCCAGGATAGTAGGAGATGAATCTGCCATCTGTAGGGCTGCAGGAAGATCACTTGAGTTTTCATATGCTTTATCAGATCTCTTCAGTTGGAGAATATTATACCTGTTACTGATAATAAGCATGAGTTATTTGGGTTTAGTTAGTTTGTGTGCTCCGTACCATGCTCATGCTTTCTACAGCACTATCTAGGCTCAATTCTTAGTTTGAAGTAAACGACTATAGACTCTGCCCCTCTTGGATGAACATAGAATTGACTAGCTTTGCCGTCTCCACTCCCCATATACATGACATCAGCATGTAGACGTACTGGATGACTTCCGACATAGTACAGTGAACTCAGTCTTACCAGTGTGGTCTGAAAAGTGAAGTCAAGCAACAGCGTGGGTGAATTCTGACTCCTACTATTTCTCTCACTGTTTGCTCTGCAATGGCAGTCAGACACGTTTTGTGTGTCCTGTTCACAAACTAACCCCGGGTGCCCTGTCTGAGCCATAGTCCTGGGTTTTCTGTGCTCCACCTGACTTGATCTTCTTATCACCCACTAGGTGACGAAGGTGGAGAATCAGAGCTTCTTGGAGAGGATCTTCCACTTGAACCTTCTGTCACCAAAGCAGAAAGGAGTCACTTGATCGTGTGGCAAGTGATGTATGGCAGTGAGTGAGCGCTGGGAGACAGGTGGAGATGGGGCAGCCGTCTCTTCTGCATGGTTTCTTTTCCCTTCTACCTTTTATTTAATGCTCTTTTTGTGAAATCAGTTTCACACATCATGTGTGGGCATTTTTTCTTGTTAACTTTATATTACAAAATCTGTTCTGCCATAACAATACAGAGGAACTAGCTGTTTTACTGCACCAGTGTTATAGGCAATTTCAGTATATTATGAACAAATCAAAGAATGTTTCCTTTCTGCAACCTGGTGAATTATGGAAAGCAATCCAGATGTGGTCTACTCTGCCACAGTCTAATGTCACTCACTTGATTTGATGACGGGGTCACTTGTTAGCTGACACTAATAATGGAATTAACGGAAAACACTTGATAAATGAAACTGTACCGTGAAGTACAATTGCAAAGTTTCCCCCAGTGTATTATAAAATTGACACAAACTAATATCAGGTGGATTATCAGGATTTATCTAAATGTCCCGAGAGGGCTAAAAGCTAACTGTAAATTACTTTAATTTTCACTTTCAAATCTGACAAATCTTGTTTATATGGTATATAAAACTTTGTTTTCATCAGATTTTGGGGGGGTTTTATATTAAAGAAATTAAGACTACACTATTTAAATAAACATTTCCTGTTTCTGACTTAGAGCTCTAAAGTTTATGAGGCCTGCTTCTCTGAATATTCTGATTTTTTTTTTTAGATGAGTCTTTCATTTTCATACTGACATGTCTGAAAGGGTTGTTATTTATAAAGCTTCAAAGATGCTTCAGCACTGGGAGGATTTTTTAAAAGGAAATTGTGTTTTGTATTTCTTGTACCAGAGGATGGTGAAGGTTGATTTTTTTCCATGTAAAAAACTCACCTGTTTGCCAAATGTTCCTGGACTGCTCTGACCTATTAATAAGAGCAAAGCTTGTAGTAGTGATGGAGTCTGGCTTAACAGAAGGAGGGATTTAATTATAAAATTGTTGTTGTTGTTGTTCTGTATAAACTACAGAGCAGCTATATACTTGGTATTTTGTGTATAAATAACACATTTAAGCTTTTGTGCCCTTTTGAGCTTAAAATGCCATGTTCAAAAGGGAAAACTATGAAGGGGAAAAAGACAAAGCGAAGATACCATAAAGTAAAGGTTGACTTATGTCTTTCCACTGACAATGACCATTTGAAAAAAACAGATCAGAGTCTGGATTTAGCTGCTTTTCTTGTTTAATACATTTTTTTAAAACCATGACGCTGCAGTATTTTCTTCCCTCTCCAGCTTCTTGAAAATGTGAGATTTACCCTTTCTTGCCCATTTCGCTAAGCAAAGGTAAATATAATTTTATGTACTGTTTTAAAAATATAAATCTATAGGACAAAAGCCCCCCCATCATCAGAACAACTTTTAAGAAAAGAAAGCAAATACATGTCTCAAAGTGTCTAAGCATTCCTAAGTACCATGGATTTTTTTCCTGAACTATTATGCAAAGATGCCTGTGAAAAGTACACCGGTGACTTTTATGCGCATGCATGACAAGGCCAGGTTATAAAGTGCACCGGGTTAATGAGGTGGAGGAAGCCTTTGGACCCATTTGGTCACGCGTGTCTGTAAGCACATTGTGTGCACAATAGCATCGTGGCCACAGTTTGTGTTAAAAGAAAAAACTTTCAGTAAAAACTGTATTAAAAGAATAACTTTCTACCTGAGCAGCATAGTCACTTTTCTTAAGGGCACCAAAACTTAGGCTACTTTAACATAGCTTGTTTGCTATATTTTTATTTTACTCTAAATCGGAGCCATTTTTGGCAAAACCTTTAAAAAGCATTAGGAAACATTTATTGGAAATATATAAATTCACGAGAGACACCAAAGTGCTTGGGAGTTGTCATCTCAAGAAGCAAACATCCCAGAGTCAGCCCCCACTTGCTGTTGTCAGCTATGTTTGTGTGACTGATTGTGACTTAGGAAATCAGGAATTAAAGTTGCAACATGCAAACATGTACAATGGTTGTAATTGCTCCTTCTGAATTTACTGGCTTTAACTTAAGGAATCTAGATGTGTAGTTTTTCTATCTAAAGATGTCAGATTATCTGTGGCCCTGTTAATTAACTTCAGGGATGAGAGAACATAAATGCTCGTGCAACTTTGTTTTAAAGGCTTGACCTTATGCTTGTAATTTCAGTTAAACATTTTCTACAGATTACTTCACTTTCCCTTCTTGTAATGTTCATTTTGGTCAAAGTGGTAACTTTGGGAAAAAAATGCCAAAGTGTAAGTTTCTCGCAAGCAGCAAAGGAGCGGAAGCTGCCTGTCGCGACCACGCCAGGGGCAGAGAAGAGGCTTGAGTACCTTGGGCTGATCTTTCCACGTAAAACAATGAACCCCCATTGGAAGGAATAAAGGGTACCTGAGACTTTTCATTTGCTACACTCAGGTTATATATGAAGTTGAACATGAAGTTGCCAGTGTTCAACTTGCTGGTCTACAGAGGGACAATATCATAGTGCCTCAACCAAACAATGTTAGATGCAGGTTAAAGTCTCTGTGAGGCAAGGGGAGAAGATGCTCCAGGAGATCTAATTTTTAAAAATAGGAATGACTCTCTTAATAGCTGCAGCTTGTTGGGAGCATAAAAACATTTTGAGCACAAAATATGCAGCGCATAACTTTTCAGATTGCGTTTGCATAGAAAAAGTTAAAAAACATTCTCTCAGTTGTAAAGGTCTTCCTACATTTGAGACTAAACCCTTTAACATAGGCTGCCTTAGTAACAATAAAGCAAGACGAGACGCCTCAGAATATTAACTGTCCTTAAGAACATGTGTCTTGCAAATGTCATGGAGCTGAATATTTATTTCCTTGTGAGTATTATGACGGTTACCAAAGGACTCAACCAGGTGGAGGGCTCTTCTTAGTTGATCATGATGAGAAAGGGCCTCGTTTGGTCCCACTTTGTAACATGGGAAGAGCAGGAGAGGAAACTAAATGTGGAAATTGTAAATGCTTTTCTAACAGGGTTATGCTCTTCTGTAACACTAACTGTCTTTCTTTTCTCTTGAAAAATTACATTTTATTATTAATTTTGTCATATATTTCTCAATATTTGAATATATTTTAACCATTTTATGTTCTAAATTTGTCTTTTGTCCAAGACATTTTATCAAAATTTTACTTGCCTCTATAATCTGAAAAATGGGTTCTAGAATGTTCCACTTGCTGTCTCTTAGAGGCTGAGGCTTCATTTCTATGAGCAGAAAGCTCATTTAGCAATGTAGTTATTTCAGTATTTATTTCTATTATGGAATCCCTGGGGTTCGGAATGTAACTTTGTACATGAGATATATATAAATATGTATATGAAACATGTATGAGGTCCAGTGTGTTTTGTTTTTACTTTTCTGGGGTTCTGAACTTGGTTTTTAACTGAAAGTCCAATAATTTTCCCTGTCAAACAGGTCATATCGTTTCAGAGGGTCAGGACTGTTGCCATTTGGCACTGGCTGAAGGGGAGTGGTGGGGACACTTGTGCACGTCTGCCTGGCTCACATGTTCAGGCAAGATTTGAGTACTAGGCAGGAGGACTTTCTGGAAGCGAGGGGCGCTGAGTAATAGCCCACACGTGATACTCAGGCATCCACTTGCCAGATTGCTCAGTAATAAGAGCAGGTTGTAATGTCAATTTTGAGAGTATGGTGTACTTATTTGTGATCCACTTGCTTGGGAGAGATTCTGAAAGGATGATTATAAAACTGGTCACGTGGCAGCACAATGTGAATCCATATTCAGTGCAGTGGTATTTAGTCTAATCCAGCGTGTTTTGTTTACGCCTTCAAGAAACGTGGGGTTTTAGCGTGATGCTAAAAGCCTCCTCGACTGGCATGCTAATCGGACAGGTCACTGGTCAGAGGCCGTCACCTGTCCCGTGAGGCTGGCGTTCTAGGACGTGGTTCACAGCCCCCGGTTCCCAGGCCTCATGGGACCTTACCCTGCCTGCCCTGTCACTAGGGCCTGCCAGGTCATTGTTTTGGAAACAGATTCATTCTTTCAGCCTCCTCTGGTCATTTCCTGATCCCTCTAGCAGAGGCCAGAGTGGCAGCAGAGGACGGGACATTCATTTTAATTTTGTTGGGGCAACAGGGCAGGGGCACCAGACTCATCATGGGGACTGTAGCCTGCAGTGTCCCCCATGGAAGACCTGTCCTTCAGGCCTTGGTGGAGAGCTGCCGTGTAAGCCCCTGGCTCCTCCGTGGCCAGCCACTGGCCCCGAAGTCCAGTATAGGCAGGAAAGCCTGGAGGTCCAAGGGACCTGGACTTCCTGTCAGCAGCAGTCAGTTTATTAGGAAGGTTTTGTGGTGACAGGACTTCTTAGAAGACTGTGAATATTGGGAAATGAATACTATGTTGTTTCAAACTCATTTTCTTCAGAGAGACATGATGGTATGGTGGGAAGGAAGGCTGTACATGCCAGGCGCTGCCCCTGCAGTGGCCCCAGGCAAGTCACCTTAACACCCGACCCAGAGTCATGCACACAGGCAAAGAATCCACTCCAGAGCTGTTGGGTCGGACCCTCCTGCGGGTCTGGGCTCAGGCATGTGTCAAGTGTCACGGGTGAGCATGACACGTGCTCAAGGGATGCTACGCTGTCGTCTTTGGACCTCGGTTCCCTCGTGTGTTAAGAGGAAGGGTGCCCTCTCTGGGTCCGTGGCCCAGGCTCTAACTTGCCTCCGTTTCTTGTCTGTGCGGGTAAGACCCATACCGGCCTGCAGCTCCAGGGCCGGCCAGTTCCCCAGCAGGCCCAGAGCTGGCGGGTGGGGCTTGATTACTCTTGACTTTTCAACTTATCAGAATAACACTGCACAAAAGGCCGAGAGTGTAGCTCCTTGCTTTTAGCCACGCATAAGAAGAACATTGGCTCCCACCCACAGAGGCAAAGGAGTTGCTGTTTGATTGAGGGCCCCAAAGGAGAGGCGGGCAAGGAGGCCTCAGCTCAGGGTGGTGGGCAGCTTCATGACACGCTGCAGTTCCTAGCCCGGCCAGGAGAGGGCGTGGGGCCAGATCACCCGGGAGCCATTTGCAGAGTGAATGATATCCTCCTTCCTCATCGCAGGAACAGCCAACTCTATCGACATATTTGGGGAAACAGTTACCAGGCGATTCTGATCCTCCCATGGGAACATCTGCTTAAGAGGAACTCAGAGCAGCTCAGCTGGTTTCACAGACATCTGCTTTCCAGGAGCACAGAGCTTCATTCATCCCTGGCTGGGCGGGCCCGTGATGGCCTGCCGGCAGGCTCACCCCAACAGCCGCTCCTTCCTCAGTCGTGGACAGCGGACGTCTTGTGAACCTTGAACTTACCACTGGGTTAAAGGCTTTCAGAAACCGTTGCCTCTCCCCTGAGTCTGTCTTCACCCAGCAGGGCTGTTTCTTTGAGGTTTGTCATAGAAGATGGCCATAACCTTTTCGTTATTGCCACACCTAGCTTACGTTGCCTAACCTCTGATGCTTTCTTCAAAGTATTCATCCCATAAATTCACAGTCGATCTGCATAGAACCCTTGGAGAGTATTCTTGTCCCCAGGTGATCCAAAGGCCTGGCCACTGGTAAACAGGCCCACCTGAGAGAGTGAAGGCCCAAGTGCCTCTGTGGATGGAGCAGGCAGATGAGCTGAACGCTGGAGGCCAGTGGGCGTGTGGGGGGAAAGTACTAGAAGTACCAGCTCTCAGGCCAAGAGACCTGGGCATGAATCCTGGGTCTTCCACTTCCTAGTTTTGTGACTCTTCGATAGTTACAGTTTCCTTACTGTGAAAGAGTGTAACATCCCCAAGGGTTCTGGCTGCCTGGCTCTGCCGGGCACGGGCACGCAGAGCAGCAGATGCTAGAGGCTCCTGTTGCTAGGTGGGGGGTGAGCAAGACAGCCCAAGGAGACTGGTCCCGTGGAGGGAAGCAGACGCAGAGACGGCGACTGAACAGATGATGCCGATATGATGTCCACTCTGTCAAGTGGCAAGCACCAGAAGCCCTGTCTGCAATGCCTGCGCAATGCAGAATATCCTTATCGCCAGGCGGCTTTGGGGTTCAGACCATGTCAGTCCTACAGAACTATCTTAGGAAGCAAAGGCCCCGGGGCCTCTTAGACCTTTGAGGAAATACCTTTCTCTGTTATCCTGCCCTCCTCAATCTGAGGAAAAGGGGTATTCTGTGAAAATGAAACACAGGAGAACCTTTTGCATGTAAGAGCTAACTTTATTCCCGTGCAGGCACATGGAGAGGCATGTTGGAGCCTCAGAGAGTGGTAAACTTGACATTTCTAGATGCCATTGAAACACGTATTCAGTATCTGTTGCTCAGAATGCCTTGTGACAGGAAGGAATTAGACTACAGTCACTGCATGTAAGTGGGTGGAAAACAGAGAGAGGAGACCACATAAAATGTTAACATCATATGCTCCAAGGGTTGTGAATGGGGCAAGGATGCAAAATTCTGGCTCACGTCACACCAGAGGGGCCTTTGGAAGAAAGAGCTGTCATCTTGGGGCCCCAGAAACATGGCTTCAATATGGGGTGGGAGGATTCCATACACCTATCTGACTAAGGAAATCTCAGGGGCAGAGACCCAAAGAGAGAGGAAATGTCTTTCAGAAATGTGCATTTCCTCATCAGTAGTACTGTAATCATAGTTTCTTGTTCATAGGATGGCTGGAAAGAAAAGATCATGTAAAGAAGTTTGAGGAATATGCGTGTCCTTCCCATAGGCCGCGGTTTCTTTTCCTGTTATTCTTTCTCATCAGGCTTCCTCGTCCACCCTGTCTCGTCCTTATCTGCACAAGCAAGAGTTCTAAGGCTGTTTCAAGAGCGACATCCTTTGTGCCAGTGTAGTCTTCATGTCGCCTCCGTGCCTGACCGGGTCCCAGTGTTCACACACGTGCCCAGGTCCTCAATGGAGGGAACCGTGGCCGGGACTGCTGGGTACACACCACATTGTTTGATGCACCAGTTGGTCTCTGTGACATCGAGAAACCACTTCCATGAATGGACTTTCTCTGGGTCTTTCCTCTCGAACCTGGCCTTCAGGTCAACTTTAGGATGGCAGCAGAGCCTCAGGGAGCTTCGCTGGGGGGATCCTTGGCTTCCTACCCCCGCCCTCCCCCAGAGCAGGAGGCAGGAGGGCGAGGCCCCCTCTGCTCCCTTCCCAACACACGGCGCCACCATGTGGGTGTCAACCTTCCCGTGAGCACAGGCGCCTGCCAGCCCCTCCGCCGGCCCTCCATCCTCTCGGGCCTGTGGTCCAGCCTGGCGAGCTGAACGCGGAGGGTGCCGTGCTCTTGAGGGTCAAACTGCACAGATGACGCGAACTGGCTCACTCGACTGACAGGCAGGCCGAGAGGCCCGGCGTGGCCATGGCCCACCCGCCGAGGTTGGCCTCCAACTTTGCTTCTCAGGCCCGCGCCCTTCTCACCAGGCTGCTCCCCAGCCTCCTAGCCCCGGGTCTCCTCCTCACCCCTTTCCTTCCCCAGGGGCAGGAGGCACACCCGCTCTCAGCCCCACAGGCGGCCGATGGCGCAGGGACCCAAGGGGCCCTGAGCTAGAACCCCTGCCGAGGTGAGCAGGGGGCTGATGCGGAGAAGCATTGGCTCAGGGATTAAAGGAGGGGGGTTTTTTTGTTTTGTTTTGGTTTGTTTTTTTTTTTTGAGTCGGAGTCTCACTCTG
>NW_007248839.1:201680-203915 GCF_000164805.1 Carlito syrichta
GGGGGGGGGGGGGGGTTGAAAGCGCCCGCACCACCAGCTTCTGGTCTTTGAAGTCGCAGAGGAATTTCTGCTGCTGCCACCCTGAACCAGGCTGAAGGGAATGTCACGGAATCGGCTTAGCGAGTTGCTTCAATGGAGACTTCACCCAAGGCCGACGGCAAACAGCGGTTACATAACCCAGCAGGTCACAGCACCAGCTAAGCCCGTTATAGGCCATCAAGCCACATTTATTCCCTGAATTCTATAACTGCTGCTGAAAGGGAGCGGGGGGGCTGTGAATCTGGGGGAGAGGATCTGTGCGCCTGGACTACACGCCAAGCCCCCCCAGCCTCCTCTCCCTCCCACTGCCTCTACAGCTAGCTCTTAGAGGGACTGGCTGAATTTCGGCACATCCAGGCACACTGGGCTCCGTGCCGGGAAGCCTGGGCCCCGTCCCCAGCTGCTGCTCAGAGCCCTGAGCTTTAGGCTGCTCTGGTCCTCAGTTTCCTATTCTGTGAAACGACAGGTGGGCTAGATTCCAGGATCCCTTCTGCCCCCGGATTTTAAACAGCAGGAGCAGGAGAGGGGATCGGGTTTGTCCCCCTCCCTCTCGCTCCTGTGTTAGTTGCAGGAAGCTTTTGGGTCCTCTTGATGGAGAAGAGGGAAGACGTGATGTGACCACATGGCAGGGATGGGTGGCTCCCCTCCCAGACGGATGCCTGGCCTGGGTTGCAGTGCTGGCTGGTGGGGGGGAGGTTGAGACTGAAGCAGGCACCTGGCAGGGGGCCCAGCCTGGAGGAAGGGCATCTCACAGCAGCGCTCTCCTTCTCAGGCTCAGGGCGTTGAGTGCCTGCCGGGCACACGGGGCTGCGAATGCCTGGATCCCCAAACCTCCAGGGTTTGCCCCTGGGGTCAGGGAAACGGCTCCTCACACCCTCGCCCAGCCTTGACCAGTCTCCTGTAGAAGCCACATCCCATGAGCTGGGAGTATCCGGGGGAAACTGGTGGTGGAAGGGAGGGGCCTAGGGAAGATGCTTGGTGGGGAAAGAGGGTGACAGGAAGGTCAGGTGAGAGTTGGAGCAGCCAGAGACGAGGGTCCTTGGGCGGGACCCTTGGCCCCCTTCCTTGGGGCCCTGAGCTGACAGCAAGGATGTCGGGGGGGAGTGGAGAGCAGCACAGCATCCTGGGCTCGCTGGGATTGGCAGCAGAGCTAAGCAAGAAAGGGTAAAGGTTGGATGTCACCGATCTGGAGGAAATTTCCAATAAGGACCAACATGGGTCCCCAGAGAAGAGACTCCTGCTGCAGGAGGTGGCTCCTACCTGGAGTCTTAGACCCTTTTCACCGCACTCAGTCGCTCCGACGTCCCTGGTCTCCTCTTCCCCGCCCTCCCCAGCCCTCTGCCCTGCCCAGCCCTTCTCTGCAGAGGCGGCTGCATGTCTGGGCTTGTCAGGAGGCAGCTGGGTCTCCAGACACAGACGCAGCAGCTCCCACCCCGCAGCCTGACACCACCACTAGGCTTGGCAGGTGGTGGCATGTCCTCCCTGTTCCACGGAGACCCAGAGGGGGCACTGTGTTTCGATCCCCCAGACCCGACAAGTGAGCAGGGCCAGGAAGGGGTCTCAGGGACCGCCTCTGTCCGCGGGCCTCCGTCAGTTGCCTCCTGTGGTCTCCATCCGGCCAAACCAGCCAGCAAAGCCCAGGGGCCCGGTGGGGACTCACAGCAGCCAGGCCCAGGGGAAGAGGCAGTGACTTATCTGGGACTGACTTTTGCGGGAGAGGCGCTTGACCCCACGTCTGCTGAGGCCGAAGGGACCAAGTGACCGCAGAGCTGCGGGGCTGGAGGGCTTGCGGCTCCGTGGCACGGCCTCGCCCCACCTGCAAAGGCCCTCCCGGCCATCCCCCTTCCTCCGCGCAGGACCGCTCCTGGACGTGCCCTGCCCCCACCTCCAGGCTGGGTCTGAGGAGGGCTTGGAGGCCGCGTCCATCCTCCGTCCTCCCCGCCTTCTCCCCTTCATAAATGCCAGTGGGCTGGGTCCCATCTGAGCCAGGACCAAACCCAAGGCCCGAGGGGTGGGAAGGTGAGTGTCTGAGGGTGAGGCTCCTTCCAGGGCCTGTCTTTTCCTCTCCATAAGTTAGCATGGGACTCTTCCAGAAACTCCACCCCAGGCGGGGCGGGGCAGGAGCACCAGACCATGTCAGAAAATTCTCGAGTGACGGTCAGAATATGTACCCCCCCAGCCGCCCCCCCAGGCCAC
>NW_007248839.1:204179-207434 GCF_000164805.1 Carlito syrichta
GGAGGGCATTCAGACCAGGTAATTTCCTGCTGTGCAGTCTGTTCTGTGCATTATAGGATGGTCAGCAACATCCATGGTCTCACTAACTGCCAGGAGCACACCCCCTCCCACTTGTGACACCTGAAGATCCTTCCTGGCCTGGTGCCTGGAGACATGTCTCCTGGTCTGCTGGCTCATGCCAGCACTTTAGGAGATCAAGGCGGGAGGATTGCTTGAGCCCAGGAGTTCAAGACTAGCCTGGGCAGCATAGTGAGATCCTGTCTCTACAAACAAAAAATTTTAAATTAGAAAAGAAAACGTCTCCAGACATGTTCCCTGGGGGCAAAATCAGCCACGGCCTTAGACCACAAGTGCCCAAGGACCCTAGGTCTCCACCCCCCCACACACACACTCCCCATCTTCTTCCTGCTGCCTCTCTGCAGTTAAAAGTCCCCTTTGGAAATCTGATGCCGGCTCCGACCCTCTCCCTGGAGCAAGAATCCCACCTTCCGTCCTGTGGAGTCTGCGGCCCCCTGGACAGCTGCCTGCAGGGGTAGGCCTGGAAGGGAAGGGGCTCAGTCAGGCGTCCTCCTGCCCTGACCCCCACGCAATTCCGTGGGGCCGGGGGTCGGCGGGAGGAGGGGAGGGGGCTGTCCAAGGCGTGCCGTGTGGACACCTGCCGTGTGGACGCGTCCCTGCGTGCCCGAGACGGGCGGCTGTGCCGGCCGCCGCAACATCCTGCAGGGGGGTCCCCCAGCTCAGCTGGCTGGACACACCCGTCCCAGAACACACTTCCCGTGGCTGAGCGACCTCCACACATACCCAGGCATGCCTGCCCCCGGAGTAGACAGGGGAGGTGGACTCTGGTCCTGGGTTCTAGAACGTGGTGCTGGGGACATGGGGGAGGGACAGGAGAACCAGAGTAGGGGTTTCCAGAAGGCCGGAACTTCCAAATCCCTGGCTTTGCAGCACGTCGCGAAGACACTGGGATTCAACGTCAGAGGTCAGCCTCTGTGCCAGCTCTCGGGCCTCAGCTTCCTTGTGTGTGACTGGCTGATCTGGCACAGTTCTCACACACTGAACACTTGCTCTGTGTTAGGGCCTTTACGAACATTCTGTCATTTAATTCATGCAACGCTCCATGAGAGGAGGGGCTGTGATGGTGACCCGTATGTGGCAGCTGAGGATGACGAGACACAGAGAGGTTAAGTAACTTCCCCCGGTTACACAGCCAGTACGCGTCAGAGGCAGGTCACGTGCTCAGGTCTGCCAGGCCTGACCCCGTGGGCATTGATGAGGGTGGCAGGAACTCAGGGGAGAGGCCGACCGTGTGGGCAGGGGCGACGGCCCGAGCATCCAGGAGAGGAGAGGGGTGAAGGCGTGACCTGCAGGGCCGGGAGGGACAGGACCAGGCACCCGGCCCAGAGCAGGGCGCGGCTGATGATGACTCGGAGTTTTGGAGCCTGGGGGACGAGGAGGGTGGCGGTGCTATTCATAGAAACGGGGGAGTCCGGGGAGGAGCAGGTTCAGGGCTGGAAGAGGATGATTCGTTCTCAGACATGACGGTGCTGACTCGCTGAGGGGACATCGGGCGAGATCCAGCCACAGTTTCCATCAGGAAAAACCAGTGCGTACAAAACCCCTCCGAACGTCGACCACCCCCAAAATCAGAGCCCCAAACCGGGCGGAGGCTGCCAGGGACGGGTCTGCAGAGCCCAGCCCCAAGTTCAAGTCCCACACTGACCACTGGGGGTCATCGCTGATGCACAGACCTGTGCCGCTGGCCAGGGCATGCGGACGGGAGGGCCGGCCTAGGGGAAGGGGCAGGGTGGGCTCTAGGGAGCCAGGCTCGAGGGGAGGGAGGGCGAGCGGGAGGGAGGAGAGCCAGACCCCAGCTGCGGCCTCTCCCGGGCCTCCAGGGCCTCTGGCAGCGCTTTTCAGGGGAGTCTCCGATGAACCTCGAATCAAATTCTGTGGACCTCGGGGCCAGGCGGAGGCCGGGGGAGCAGCACCCCCTTCCCTGTGGGCAGGCTGGGGCCGGCCACTCTCGGACTGGCCTGGGGATCCCGTGTCCAGGGCAACTGGGGCCCGTGACCTCGGCCACGGAGCCCGGGAGCCAGAGCCCAGCTGTTCCAAACCTCACGTCTCCCCTGACATTTGCGTCAGAGCTCCGCCCTTCGACCTTTAATTCCCGGGAGAGGAGGGTGGAGGCCACCTGGGCCATCAGCACAAATTATTTGTGGCTCGATTCAGCCGGCAGTTTATTAGGGTTTGGCCTGTACCCCCGCCCTCCCCTCAACCTCCCACACCCCGCTTTATGGCCGTGGTCTCCTTCGGAAGCAGGGAGGAACAGAGCGCAGGAGTGGCTCTCCCGGAGACACCCCGGTTCCTCCCCGTCTCCTGATCTCGGGGTGCCCTGTGGGAAGCCACGCTTATAAAAGTGCGTTGAGTTTCCCCGAGAGAGGTGTCCCCACGCTCATGCCCTGCCCTGCCCTGCCCTGCCCCCCTCAGGCCAGCCGCCCAGTCTGCCTGGGCTTGTTGGGACATGTTCCCAGGTGGGCCAGGTCAGGTGATGGGGCGCCAGCTGCCCGGGCGAGGGGTGCCCCGCGGAGCCTGTGCCCCACCGGCATCTGCTGTCCCTCTATATTTGGCCACAGCGTTGCCGACATGCCTTCTAAGAGGGGCAGGCAGCCAGCCGACCCATGACGTCGCCTCCAAGGGCCTGGACTATTTTGGACCGGCCTCGGGGGCGCTGGGGAGGCAGAGGTGGGGTTTAAGGGAACATTTCCTCCTGGCTCCAGGTCAGAGAAGAGCAAGCGTGTGTGGCTTGGCGAGCTGGCCCCGAGGCCGTTCTCAGAATCCCCAGTAGGGTTATGAGAATGTTCCTTCTGCTCGGGTTTCCTGGGGATGCCTCTTCTGGGGTCGCGGGGGTGAGTCCGGGCAGGAACCCCGGCCCCTGCTTCCCCCGGGAGACGTTTTCTAGCTGCTGCTCAGATGCCATCCTCAGTTAAAGCATGTTGCCCCCATGCCAGGTTTTCCCAAGAGCCCTCGGGGGAGCAGGCTCTGTGACTGCGTCTTTCAGATTTCCCAGATCACGAACAATTCCAAAAACAGTTTAGAATCTGACACGGCACCATTTTTTTATTTTGCTGAGTTGAGGACACAGGACGTGTCAAACGGCCCTTTTATTTTATTTTATTTATTTATTTTTGAGTTGGAGACTCACTCTGTCACCCAGACTGGAGTGCAGTGGCCGCTCCCGGCCACCGCAGCCTC
>NW_007248839.1:208126-209938 GCF_000164805.1 Carlito syrichta
GAGGCCGAGGCTAGAGGATTGCCTGAGCCCAGGGGTTCGAGACCAGCCTGGCAACTTGGCAAGACCTCATCTCTACAATAAACCAAAAAATTAGCCGAGCATAGTAGTGTGCAACTGTAGTTCCAGCTGCTTGGAAGGCTGAGGCAGAAGGATGGCCTGAGCCCAGCAAGTCGAGTCTATGGTGGCTGTGAGTGTGCCACTGTACTCCAGCTTGGGTGACAGAGCAAGACTCCAACTCAAATAAATAAATAAAAATGGGGCAACCCCTTCGGGTTCCCTCCCACTGTGGGAACTTTTCTGTCCTTTCAACAAATCCTGCTCTCTGAAAAACAAAATAAAAATAAACACAGACACAGGCGACTGAAAATGCACAGCTCGACAGCAGGGCAGCCTTGGACTGAGCAGAGCTGGCATTGGGAGGACCTCACTGTCCTGTCCTGTCTCCCTCGTTCTGCTGCAGGCGGATGAGAATGTGGCAGCAGCTGGCACCAGCACCAGCTGGCATCAACAGACGTGTGCTCTGGGAACTGCTGGTCCTGCCATCCCTTGCCCAGGCCCCATGCCAAGGGTAGCTGGCTCTGCTCCGGGGACCCTCCCGGCACCCTCTCCTGCCCTGTGCACTGGTCACTCTCTCCCTCTCCCCATCCTCTGTGCCCCTCCCCCAGTAGTCACAGGAGGGGAGGCGGGGAGTGGGCTTCACGCGGCTCCAGGCTGAAGCCCACACCGCAGGCTGGCTGTCCGACTGACCGCCACGGCCGGAGTCCAGCCTGGGAAGTCCCAGGTCGGCGGCTCCTTTGGGGAGGGCCATGGTGGAAGGGGCTAGATCTGAGGAGGGGTCAGAAAAGCCACTTCCGGGCCGTGGGATCTGAGACGAGTCCCAGGAACTCGCTCCGTGAGCTTCAGTTTCTCCTTCTATAAAATGGGCATATGAATGCTCATCACAGGGCTGGTGTGAGGAGCAGGTGGGAGAACGCTTGGGAAAGTCCTTTGTGAGCTGTAAAGCTTGGGTCGGGGTGGTTGTTATTCCTGTGGGAAACTCGTCGATGGCTCAAGAGAGGGCAGGCCGAAAGCTGACCTCGGCTCGTGGGTCTGGAGACAGTGCTCACACCACTGGCATCCAGGCCCTCCCGCCCAGGAAGGAGCTCGACCTGCTGAGTCCAGGAGGCCCGGCTGGGCCACGGCGCTCTGCTCGGAGGAGCGCCCGGCTCTGGCTGGGGCTGGGGGCGGGCCCAGGTGTCGCATCTTTTCTGTCGGCTTGGGGTGGCCCCCTGCCTGGCTGCTCATGCCAACTGCCCCTCCCAGCCTGTGGAGAAGCGTGTGGAGAACACTCCGAGAGGAGCCAATTTGGGTGGGCAGAGAGGCCCCGGACTCTGGGAAGACCCCATGCTGAAGCCCCAAGGCGTTCACAGAGGAGTGGTCATTCAGGCCACCCCGTCCCCACTGTGCCACTGCACCAGCCCGTGTCCCTCATCCAGCTCCACCACTTACTCGAGCTGTGTGGTGGCGTCTCCCCGCCTCAGTTTCTGCGTCTGTAAAACAGCTCTTTCCTCACGAGGCTGCGGTGAGCTTACTTGGGGTCTCACGGGCAAGCCCCAAGAGGGTGCTCAGGCCGGAGACCCCCTGCCCACCCTCCTGGAGGCCCCACAAAGGCAGCTGGAGGGTCCCGAGGAAGCGTCACCTGTGTCCGGGCTGCCTTCTCCGGGGATTCCCCAGCCTCCATTCTGGCCCCACTGGGCTCCGACTCCTGGCCTTGTGGTCCCCCCGCTCCCCGCTCTGGCCGCCGCAGACAGCAGTCATGAAATCATGGCCACA
>NW_007248839.1:209958-210882 GCF_000164805.1 Carlito syrichta
CCCCACACGCATGGTCCCCACCCCCCCAGACACCTCCCACGGGCAGCCTCGTGACACACACGCGACACACCCGACCCCACGCTCACACACACGCACACAAGCGTGCACACACCGCGGCCTCCCACACCCCCGGCAGACCCCAGCCACAGCCACTCCCGTGGGGTTTCATCAGGCCAAGAGGAAACACCCAGGCTGAGCTGGACTTGGCAGGAGGGTCTCGGCCTCGGGGTCTCTAGACCAGAATCGGAGGCAGTCAGCGCTGACACGGCTCCTCTCAGCCGAACTCTTCGTTGTGCATTTGTGGAAACTGAGGCCCAGAGAGGGCAAGGGGATGGTGGAGCCACGCAGCCAAAGCCTCTTAGCGTCCAAGAGCACGGCCGAAAGAGGGGCAGCCCCCAGACTCCTTCCACCTCACTGCCCTCCCCCAGCCTCCTGACTCAGCGGGTCCCCGACCCGTGGCTTCCTCCAGGATGGCTTCCGAGGTTGGGTGCCGGGTGCGATTTTCACACCTGCCTCAGGGGAGGCCATTTGCAGCTGTGCAGGGGAGCGCACCCATTGGTGCCTCAGGCCTTCGGTGGCTTGCGATGTGGGGCTCACTTGGTCTCGGTTCCCATAAACACTCCGCCCAGGCCCTCATCCCGGCCTCTCGCTCCCTGCCTCAGTCTCCCCACCCGCCCACAATCAAGGCCCTCAACAACTGCCTGGAACGCCAGGGGGGCCCAGGCTCCAGGGTGGACTCTCCCCTGGACTGGCGGCTCCGCCAGGGTGACAGTGGGTGCCTGGAACGTGCCAGGCGGCGAGCAGGTGCCCGAGAAGAACACGCTGAATGGACGGGCCGGCCTCCACCCTGGCCTCCCCACGAGCCTCCAGACCAGAATCGGCAGTTCCGGGGCCAGTGGGGAAAGGCGCGGCCAGGCGCCGGGG
>NW_007248839.1:211267-212835 GCF_000164805.1 Carlito syrichta
TGCCTCACGCCGGGCCTGGGGGGGGGAGCACCCGGCGCTGCTCCTGGGCGCAGCAGGCCCCATCTGGGGTGGGGGCTTCAGCCGGTGCCTGATGGAAAGAGACCCCGAGTCTGGGGCCTCCGGATCTCCGGGGCTGGGAGGGGCTCTGGGGGCACCAGGGAGGCCTGGCACCTGCTCTCCGCCTTCCCCCGGCAGAAGAGGAAGGTGGATTCCCCGCTCCGGGAGGCATGCCTTACTTTGTTTGTTTGTTTGTTTGTTTGTTTGTTTGTTTTCGAGTCGGAGTCTCACGCGCTCTGTTGCCCATGCTCACGGCCACCACAGCCTCAACACGCTGGGCTCGGGTGATCCTTCCGCCTCAGCCTTCCAAGTAGCTGGAACTACAGGCACGGCACCACCACGCCCGGCCAATTTTTTAAAATTTTTTGTAGAGACAAGATCTCTCCTAGGTTGCCTAGGCTGGTCTCAAACCCCTGGACTTAGGCAATCCTCTCTCCTCCACCTCCCAGTGCTGGGATGACAGGCGTGAGCCACCACACCTGGCGGCATGCTTTTTATTTTTTATAAAGTGTTCCTTAGAGGCCAGATGCAAGGGCTCATGCCTGTCATCCCAGCACTTTGGGAGAAGGATTGATCGCTTGAGACCAGGAGTTCAAGACCAGCCTGGGCAACATGGCGCAACTCTGTCTCCACAAAAAATAATTTTAAAAAAATTAGTTGGGCGTGGTGGTGCCCGTGCCTGCAGTCCCAGCTACTGGGGAGGCTGAGGCGGGAGAAACACCTTAGCCCAGGAGGTGGAGACTGCGGTGAGCCATGATTGCACCACGGCCTGGACAACAGAGTGAGACTCTGTCTCTCTCTTAAAAAAATAAAAAGTTTTTATTGGAGTTACACACACACTGAACATGGCACAGATGAATTTGCTGAATGAATTGCACAAGCTATGCACCCCCATGTAACCAGCGCTCAAATAAAATAGCGCCCAGAAGCCCCTCAAGAGCCTCCCGTCTGCCACCCCCAGGCCTGACCTCTCTCCTGACTCCTAAGCCCATAGGCGGCTTCGGCCGGCTTCCAAACGGCGTGTAATAGCAGCGCCAGTGCTCTTCCGTGTCTGGTCACTTTTCCTCAATGTCACATCTGTGAGGTGTGTCCAGTCATAGGCAGTGGGAGGCCACTGGTCTCCCCAGCTGGTGGTCTGCCACTGTGCCACTCCGCCCAAGTGGATTTCACCGGTGCTGTGGTTGATGGACGTTTGGGGAGGTTCCAGTTCCTGGCTGCAGTGAACAGTGCTGCCAAGAACGTTCCAGTTCTGTCTGTTGTGAACCTATGGATGCATTTCTGCAGGGTGGGTGCCTAGAACGGGATGCTGGGCCTGGGCGTGTGCCTGTGCAGCCGTGGAAGACACAGGAAGTATGACTCTTTAATCAACGTTTCAATAAGAAGGAATTTTGTATTTTTCGTTACTTAAAAAATGCCAGATGTGCATTTTTTTGTTGTTGTTGAGTTGGAGGCTCACTCTGTCGCCCAGACCGGAGTGCAGTGGCCGCTCCCGACCACCACAGCCTCGACCT
>NW_007248839.1:213291-213835 GCF_000164805.1 Carlito syrichta
AGCCTAGGTAACAAAGCAAAGAGGGCCCTGGACGGACTTGGGGAGAGGCTGGCTCTGGGGCACAAGCAGGAGGCAGCAAGACGCATGAGGACAGGAACGGGGAAGGCATGGGGGGGATCCCAGATTTGGGAGGAGGACATGGCTGGCTCCCCGAGGCTCTGGTGAATTTCCTTCCCATGTCTAGCCTATAGGCTTCACTTTGGTCTGAGAACCTCTGGGAGCCAAGGAGGCTGGGCCCAAGCAGACAGCCTGACCAGCGTGAGGGAACCTGAGGCTGAGAGATGGCCATTCATTCCTTCAACAAGTGTTTATGGAACCCCCACCTGTCTAGGGCTTATTTCAGATACTTTGGGGGACAAAACCAAGGCCTGGTCCTCTGGGAGCTTATATTCTATGGAGAAGACTTAAATAAATATATACAAAGTGTGAAGTCTTAAGAAAAAGTCGCCGGGCTCGGTGGCTAAGCCTGTAATCCCGCGCCTTTGGGAGGCTGAGGTGAGTGGATTGCCTGAGCCCACGGGTTTGAGACCCGCCTGGGCAGCGA
>NW_007248839.1:213855-216216 GCF_000164805.1 Carlito syrichta
AAAAAAAAAAAAAAAAAAAGAAAAAGTCACCTAGGTAAGGAGGTCGTAAGAGACAAAGGGGTGTGAGGGAAGAGAAGGAGCGAGGCGCTTAGCTGGGGAGAGGGGCGAGGGGGCGGGCACAGCAAGTGCAAAGGCCCCGCGGCAGCTGTGTGTGAGGGTGCTGCCGTGAGGCCACTGGGGGAGGACTGGAGTGAGGACTGCAGGACGGAGGGAGGATTCAGCGGCCCAAGGAGCGGCCTCTCACTCTGGGAGGGGAGGGATTGTGAAGGACCGACCTGGTCTTGTTTTTGTTTGAGCAGAATCACTCTGGCTGCTCTGAGAACGGGCCGCAGGAGGCACGGAAGAAGGCTTTCGGAGAGGCCCAGGTCAGAGGGAAGGAGGCCTGGGCCAGGGCGAAGGCTACAGCTGGCCCGGTAGAGGCGGTCTGATGGGCTGATGAACTAGACTGGGGGGGGCTGGCAAGGAGGGCCCTGCAGATGGGGTTCAGGAGATAGGCCTGGGCACCTGTCTCCTCCAGCCTCCCCAAGACCCCCCCTCCCCTCGCCATTCCTTCTGTTTCAGGAGTCCAGCGACCTAATGCCATCACCTCCCACAGGCCAGAGAGGCTGCCCTCTGGAATCCAGCCTTCCTTCCTTGGCAGTTCTATTGACTGCCGCCTGGTCCCAGAGGCCAGGAGCTGAGGAAAAAGGAGACGTGGCCCCCGAGTCCCACCCCGGGAGCAGCCCGGATGGAGAGAAATCCCGGTCTCCTTTGGGGCGTTTCCACACCCTGAGCTCTGGATGTTTGTGGGACATCCCGGTCGGAGGCCAAGTCATGGGGTCTCTGGCAGCTGACCGGGCCCTGCCTGTGGCATCTGCTGTCCTCGGGGGACTGGGGGCGAGGCTTTCCCAAAGCCACTTCCACCCCTCGTGGCCACGGGCTGCTTCCTGGTCCCGTGCAGGATTCGGACTGAGCAGCCTAAGCCCACGGGCCTGAGCCAGGGTCTCTAGGCCGCCCATGCCTGGGGAGGCAGGACTGGGCTGGAGGCCGGTCCTCCCATCTCCCCCGTTCCCTGAACCCCAGACACACACACAAGCGCCCACTCAACCTGGGTGAACGTTGGGCACCTCAAACTTCACGTGTCCCAGAGGCAGGAGCTCCTGGAACCCCCTCCAGACCTGCTGCTCCCCTGGGGTGCCCCCGTGGGGCCGTCACCACTGTCTCCTTCAAGGTGGCAGGGCGGAACCTCGGCATTATCCTCCTGTCTCTCACCCGACATCCAGGCTGTCGAAAATGCCGTCAGCTCCACCTTCAGATCCTGTGTCCCCCACCCCACCCAGCACCATGGACACCGCCTGATCCAAGCCGATGTCACCTCTCCCTGGATTCTCACTGCGGCATCTGGCCCGCCCCTTTGTTCTAGTCTCAGCACAGTAGAGTCAGATGTGGCAGGGCATGGTGGCTCACACCTGTAATCCCAGCATTTTGAGAGGCCGAGGCAGGAGGATTGCTTGAGACCAGCAGTTCAAGACTAGCCTGGGCCACATGGGGAGACCTCATCTTTACAGAAAATAAAAAAATTAGCCAGGTGTGGAGGTGCATGACTCTAGTCCCAGCTGCCCGGGAGGCTGAGATGGAAGGACTGCCTGAGCCCAGGAGGTCCAGGCGTGGTAAGCCATGATCTCGCCATTGCCCTGCAGCCAGGGCAAAAGAGTGAGACCCTAATTCAAAAAAAGAGAAAAAAGTGCGTCAGATGGTGTCCCTCGTCTGCTTCCCCTGTCGGTCAAAGGAAAAACCAGGATCCCCCCCGGTGGCTCTTGTGCCATCTGCATTCCCCCCCTCCCGCACATTTTTCCGACCCCTCTGCTCCTTGGTTGTGCACAGAAACGCTGCCCCAGGGCCTTTGCACCTGCTGTCCCCTCTTCCTGAAGTACCCTCTCCCCAGGCCCCCACGGTTTGCTCCTCACCTTCTTCAGGTCTTCACTCACTGTCACCTTCTTAGGGAAGCCCTCGTCACCCATTAGATGAAAAATTAAAGCTCATACCCAGGACTCAGATCTTGGTTGCAAATACCATTCTCCAATAAAAGGATCAGGGCTCCTTGGAGCAACAGCTGAGTCTAGGTCTTGGGTGGGAAATTACAAGACAAGCCTGGAGCGTCAGAAGGAAGGAAGGGCTTTTACACATTTCTTATTTATTATTATTATTTTTCCAGGCAGGGCCTCACTCTGTCGCCCAGACTGGAGTGCAGTGGTACGATCATAGCTCACTGTAGCCTCAAACTCCTGGATTCCAGTGATCCTCCTGTCTCAGCCTCGCAGGGAGCTGAGACTACAGGTGTGCACCACCACACCCAGCAAATTAAAAAAATATCCGGGGGGG
>NW_007248839.1:216591-221355 GCF_000164805.1 Carlito syrichta
AAAAAAATACCCGGGGGGGGGGTGCAGATTCTTACCTTGTTGCCCTGGCTGGTCTTGAAGTCTTGGCCTCAAGTAATTGATTTTTCTCTCAAAGTGCTGGGATTCCAGGCATGAGCCATCACCCCTGGCCCAGAAAGGGCTTATAAAAGAGCAGCTCACTTTGCCAGGACATTGGCTCACACCTGTAATCCCAAGCACTTTGAGAGGTCAAGGTGCAAAGATTGTCTGAGCCCAGGGGTTCGAGACCAGCCTGGGCAACTTGGCAAGACCTCGTCTCGACAATAAACCAAAAAATTAGCCAGGCGTGGTGGCGCAAGCCTGTGGTTCCAGCTGCTTAGAAGGCTGAGGCAGAAGAATTGCCTGAGCCCAGCAGGTCAAGGCTGCAGTGGCCATGAGTGTGACAGAGTGAGACTCTGACTCAAAAATAAAAGCAAAAATAAAAAAGCAGTTCACTGATGGGGGAAGGTCAAGGAGACACGGGAGCAACAGAGCCTCCCAACTGCCCCAAGTTGGGTATTTGATCAACGAAATAAACTCCCCTTTGGTCTTGGACTATAACCCCAACGTGAAATAAATATCCATGATTTATAAATAAGAGACTGATACATGGGGGAGAAGATACAATCGTCCCCTGCAGAAGAATTCCAGATGACAGATGTAGCTGCTTCGCCCTGCCTGAGTTGGGGTGAGAGCAAAATCCCCCACACTTAGGAGACCTGCTTCCCAAGGGCACCGTGCGGGAGGGGGAGGGGAGTCACTCACAGCAGAGAAACCTGGCAGGAGCCAGGAGATCAAGGTCAACATCAACATAAATCAAGCGGACAGTATAGACACCCGACAGGCCGGGCCATGAAAACGGCGCTTTCCCTCTGGGCTCTGGCTTCCAAAACCCACAGACCCAGTGTAAACAGGAGAAAAACAGGCCGATTCCAAGAGACCTGACCAGGACGCCTCCACCCTGCCAAGGTCATCAAGAACAAGGACTGTCTGAGGAACCGTCACAGCCTAGAGGAGCCTCAGGAGGAGACAAGACAAAGAAGTAGAATGTGGCACCCTGGATGGACTCGTGGGACAGGAAAGGGACATTAGGAGATCTAAATGGACATCCAGGTGGGTTAGTCGGTTAGTAACAATGTAACCATGTTGGTTCATTCATTGCAGCCCGTGTACCCACTCATGTCAGGTGTTAACACCAGGAGAGACCACAGGAGGAGGCTTTGGGGGAGCGTGCTATACTGCCTTCTTAACTTTTCTTTCCATCTGGAACTGCCAAAAAATAGAATTTATTAACAACGACAACCCTCAACCCACTGTTTCCTCTTTGCCGCCTTTTCCCATTGTGCTTAATCACCGTTTAGCATACTAGATGTTGAACTTGTGATGTATTATCTGTTGGCTCTCTGGAATAGAAATCCCCTAAAAGTTTTTGCCTCTTACAGCGATATCCCCGGCACCTAAAACATTCTGACATCTAGTAGGTGCTCAATAAATATTTGTGGAATGATAAATGTCTAAAGATAGTCCATGTTCGTTTTTCCAGTTTTTTTTTTCCATCTGCCTAAATGCATTTATTATTGTTGTAAAATAAACACAAGATTATTATAATGTTTTGCTTATCTGCGCTTCTCACTTAAGTGCCTGAGTCTTTTTCCTTGTTATGCTTTCAGGATGCATTTTCCAGTCCATGCTGATGTTTGCAGGCCTAGCAAATGGTCTTGACCCTGGAGTCACGCCAGGGCCCGGCCAAGGCCACCCCTGCCCTCTGACATCAGATCTGCGGCCACCAGATCCTGCTTGGTGGTAAACCGGGTGCGTCAGAACCCAGGGATTAAATAGCTTTGGAAATCCACCAGCTTGTCTTTGAGCAGCCAGAGGGCCAGGGCACGTGCCCAGACCCACTGTCAGCTCTGGGATGGTGGGAAACACCACTGCACACATCTGGGGCAGCCACAGAGGGCCCCCGCGATGGGCCACGGACCCATGGTGGTGGCCTAGAGAGTGCTCTGGGGAACTGAGAGGGGGGCTGCACAGGGAGCTGGGTGCCGCCAGACCCTCCCTCCAGGCACCCGGGGAGGGGCTGGGAACCTGCCTGCCTGCCATGTTCCTGGTGGGAAGTGGGACCCCATATGTTGGGAAGGGAACGCTATGGGGTGGGGTGGGGTGCGGGGGAGGAGGAAGGGGCCTCCTTCTTCTGCGCCCAGAGCCCATCTGCTTGCACACCCAGCCACTTGTCCTCCCTCCCAGCGGCAGTACGGAGCCACCCAGACTCTGCTAGACACTCGGTTGCTAAAGATAAGAATTCTCGAAGGCCAGATGCCTCTGTGAACTGCTCGCTCAGTGTGCTCAGAGTCCTGGAGCTTCCCTCCAAGCCGTGCAGCTCCCGCCCCCCCCCCCGCGGCTCCAGGAAGAGGCAGGGAGACTGGGGTGGCCCAGACACTGTGCCTGAGGCCGTGGTGAGGGATGAGGGTGTGTTTTCTGAGCTCCTGCCTGGTCTGTGCCCCCGGCGTGCACGCCCCAGTGTGTGCACGTGAATGTGGGTATGTGGTGCGCCGCGTGCATGTCTGTGCTCACCTGGGCTCGTGCGTGGGGGCGCGTGCGCCTCCGTCTGTGCGTCTGTGTGGGTGTGCTTGTCCTCCTGGAGTGAGCTGCCGCGGGCTTCCACGGGCACACGGGCGTGGGGGGTGCGTGGAGGGCGCTCTTCTGCGTGTGAGTGAGTGCTCCCGGGAGGAGGCGTGCGCCTGCTTGGGGGGGCGCCCGTGTATGTTCCATGTGAGCTTGTGTGTGTGTAAGGAGCTTGTGTGTGTATGTGAGCTTGTTGTGTGTATGTGTATGTGACCCTGTGCATGCATTTAGGGACACACACACTTCCCCCGTGTCCCAGCTGCCAGCAGTGTTCGGTCGGTCACAACGATCAGGTTGTAGCCAGGCAGCAGGCCTCACTACGTCCCCAGGTGTGTGTGGTGCCCTCTGTGATGTCTGTGCAGTGAAGCCACTTGACTACACGTTTCTCACACCCTGTCCCAACAACGACTGCGTGGCTTAGATTTCCCGACTGTGCCCAGCTGTCCGGCCTCCGGGCCGACCTCCCGCCCCGCCCTGTGGAGGCTCTGGCAGAAAAGGACTCCTGGGTCTGTGCACTTTTGGAAAAAGTTGCACTCAACTCCCTTCATGGAGCATCACCGTGTACCCAAGGTCCCAAGAAGTCTCGAAGAGACCCCATGGACACAAGCTCAACACAGCTCCCCAGACTCACTGCTGTGGCCCCAGACTCACGGCTGTGGAACCCGATGTGAAGTGATGACCCCCTTGGCAGAATCAGGGCTCCTGGTGCACCCCGGGAGGTCTGCCCGGTGGTGGGGGCCAGTCCCATGCACAGGGGCCTCCAAGCAGCTTCTGCGACAGCGGATGTAGACGCCTCCATGTGTCCGGTCGGCGGGTGCTGGGCAGACAGGCTGAGCCCGTCTCAGGCGCGGGGTACCCCACGGCTTGGCCCCCTGCGTCTGGTGCCCACAGGGAGCCTGGCCTTGCCCCGAGAAGCCAAGTCAGGGCGTGTCTCCAGATCGGCTGAGATGAGCCTCGCTCAGCCCCGCAGCCTCGGAGCTGCCCTAGCAGCCTGGGCACCTTCTCCACCGGCCCTGCCTTGGCAGTCAGGGCAGAGGATGCCCGGGCTCAAGGAAGAGGAGGCGTCAGCGCCTCCCTCCCAGACGCAGAGCAGCCGCGGGAATGAGGGAACCTCGGCCATTTGTTCCAGGCCTCTAGGAACTAGAAGCCAAGTTTCTGACTCCAGATCCAGGACTCTGCCCTCAGCATTTGCCCTGCTAGGCCAGGTGCCCCAAGACTTCAAGTGGCCTCCTGATGGTCAGAAGACCTCAAAACACAGTGGCCGGACTGGGAGAACAGATGGCTTCCAGCCAGTCCCACTCCTGATCTGACCACTGCTTCCAGGGAATAAGATAAAGAGTCAGGGAGGTTCTCTGCTTCCCCCTCCCCCATAACATTAAAAGCAAATATCTCCTGGCTGGGAGCAATGACTCAAGCCTGTCATCCCAGCACTTTGAGAGGCTGAGGAAGGAGGATCACTTGAGGCTGGAGCTGAAACCTGGGCCACATAGCAAGACCTCTTCTCTACAAAAAAATCAAAGCAACTATTTAAAATTATGCAATTAACACACAAAAATAGCCTCTTTGTATGGCTCAGACAACACAGAAGCAGAGGTAAAAGCCATCTTTTCTCCTCTCACCTCCCACCCCAGTGGCCACCGGAGAGGCAGCCGTGGTGGAAATTCAATGAAGTCTTCCTGTCACGTCCATAGATTTTTAAAAACACCAGTGGGCCCATCACCTGCATTTTTCTGTGACTTGCTTTTTTTGTACCAGCCTGTTACATGTTAATATCCCTTGATCGACCCCATTTTAAAAATCAGCGACTCTGTCCTCCAGAGTGTTCATTCATTCGGTCGTTCCCTTAGGGATAGACAATGCTCCCCTCTTCCAGAACACGCAAAAGTGCAATAAACATCTTTCAGCAGATCTCGGGGCGGGGGCTGGAGGGACATGTGGGAAGATGGATTCCTGCACCGGCGCAGGAGGAGAAAATCAGAGCAGAAAAGCCCGAGGAAGAGACTGAGGTTCCCAGCGCACCCCTAGCCAGCGGCGACCAGGACGTCCGGGCCCGTGGGGTGGAGGGAGGCCCGCGCTCCCCTTCTGCTCCTGGGCTCCGCGGCCTGCGCTCCCAGGACCCCCGGGTCCCCACCCCCTCGCCCC
>NW_007248839.1:221791-222609 GCF_000164805.1 Carlito syrichta
AGGCTTTCCGGGCTCCATGGCGCGGGGTGGAGGGCTCCCAGCCCGGCAGGCCCCGGAGTGGGCCGATCGAGGCCTGAGATGGCCCTTGCCGGTTGTAGAAATTAGTCTAGATGTTGGAGGCTGGGCCCCGTGGCTCACGCCTGTAACCTCAGCTCTTGGGGAGGCCCAGGGGGGCGGATCGCTTGAGGCCAGGAGTTCCAGGCTAGCCTGGAAAACACAAGACCCTGTCTCCACAAAAAATGAAATTAGCTGGGCATGGTGGCGCCGGCCTGGAGTCCCAGTTATTTCGGAGGCTGACGTGGGAGGCTCACCCGAGCTCAGGAGGTCGAGGTTATAGTTAGCTATGATAGCACCATCGCCCTCCAGCCTGGGCCACAGAGTGAGAGAGACCCTGTCTCAAAAAATAAACAATTGGAAACTACCAGAATGTTTGACAATGTAGAGGATAGTCAAATGGACTATGGTGCGTTGGTACTATGGCGTATTATTGTAAAAACGTGTAAGTAGAAATTATGAAGAAAGTGATTGGCAGTAGTGAGAAACTGCTGGGACACACACACACTCCCCTCATCAACAAGGGACCTGCATAATGAACATTTGTATACCTAACTCTGAATTGTACTCCACATATTTAAAATTAAAACTTTAAAAAAAAATTGCAATTAAATAAAAAGAAATTATGGAGGGGCCTAAGGTTTGTAAACAGAAGAAAAAAAAAAAAGCTGGCGTGATGGACAGATGCCCTAGAGATAGAATTCTGTGAACAAGAGCTAGTTGCAGAGATGGGAACAGTATGATCTTTTTTTTTTTTTTTTTTT